>NW_026996370.1:397500-613858 GCF_035044405.1 Drosophila montana | reverse complement strand
TTTTTGCTTTTTTGGTATATCTCGGCCAAATAATGTCCGATTTTGGAATTTAATACCATTTTAGACTCGTAAGGATCAGTACTATTGAAAATCAATTTTTCAATCAATTTTTTTGATAATTTTTTTGAATACCTCGGGTAAATATAGTCGATTGGCATCAAAAAATGAAAATCTAAATTTTGACCAAAATCGAAAAATCGGGGACGTAACGAAAATTAAAACTTTTATGATGATAGTTTTATAATTGTGGAATGTCCTTGGTATCTCTGGGCATGTAAAGGAGCTAAAGAACTTTCTATGCTTATTACTCAGCCTTATCCTTGCTGATCCTGGCAAGTCATGTGTCAAACAGTTCCTGTGGACAAGAATCATAAACTGGCGAATGGACATCCAAATCGTCCTTGTGGTTGCCGGGATATGGCTACTTTTTTAAAAAGTACATTCTTTTTATCGTCATAACTCTTCCAAATCCTGAAGGAAATCAGAAGGATATACCTTTCTGAACTCGTGGGCAGAAGAACTATCGATTGTCATTCCAGGATTTTGATGATTCCACAAAAAATGTTGCTGAGGGGGTTAGTCGCGAAAGTGGCTACTCCGGGCTATCTTTGACATTTGAAGGACTTTCGGGATGTCCTTTGGACAGCAAGTCGTCCTCACCCTTCCATTGTATAATATACAACCCAAAGGACGAAAGTCCTTCAGACAGCGAAGTTTTAAGGAAAATTTTGTGCAATGAAAATAGGCTATAACTCGGTGATATCCTTGCGTATCCTGACGAGTCCTGTGTCAAAAAAATTGTATTGACTAGGACTTCCAACTGGCCAAAGGACGTCGAGATCGTCCTTGTAGTTTCAGAGATATTGCAATTTTATTGATTTTTTGTGATTTCAGCCAATTTTCGTTGGCCCCGCGATTGAAAATTTTCCAAGTCCATGATTCTTAGATGACCCCCCAAATTTTTTATACAGACCGATGCAGTTGGTCTCCACGATCCCAACGCACCATATCCTTTGAAATTCTGCAAGGATATGACCGAGTTATGGCCATTTTACTTTTACAAAATACCTTTATACATTTTGTTTGACCAGTATTAAAATGTGTTTATTTCTTCACAGATCCATGAAATAAAGGATTGGCATTAAATCAAATCAAAAATCAAGGGGTTTCATCAAAGTTTTTGACCACAAGCGATCCGGTTGTATAATAAAACTTTTTTTTATGATTTTTTTGGATTATCTCGGCCAAATAATGTCCGATCTCAGAATGACATACCATTTTGGACGCGTAAAGATCAGTACTACCGCCGTACCGCCTACTGCCGTACCTATGGATAAAAAGAATTTAAACAGTTGGTACCTAGTTGACCCATGTATCCTTGGTTTTACCATGCCAAAGATATAGTCCTAGCGAACCTACAGGATCTAAAATGCCAGATATTGTCCAAAAACATGAATGCTTTTTCTTTTAGCCATGCCCAGCAACAGATGTGACCCTTGATGGTCCTTGGTTGACTAACATATCCTTGGTTATATTATCATACCATTGATATAGTCCTTGAGAACCTACAGGATCAGATCGCTGAGAAATGCGCATCAAAATGGTCCAAAAACATGTATGCTTTCTCTTTTAGCATCCCCTGTACATGATCTGTTGCCTAACAGCCGTGCTTACAGAACTCATTTTACTTGACCAGCTTGCTGTGCATTTCTGTTCGCCTGGTATTTTGGCAGATTTTAAGAAAAATCTCGGTAGCCAGCGATTGCCAACAGACGCCCCTGGCGGGTATGCAATGGATTTCTAAAGACCGTTGATTTATGAATTTTTAAATAAAAAAACGGGAATTTATGTTTATATTTATAAAATTGTTATTTATGCTAGTTAAAATTCTACAAATCTGGCTTAATTAAACTCCGATCCTGGAAAAATCTGCTCTGTCACTCGTGAAGGTCCTTAGAGCTGATTGTAGTCCTTAATTTGTCAGTCTGAAAAGATAAAAACACATTTAAATTAAACAAATAAATAATTATATAAAAGCGGAAAATAGGCCATAACTCGGGCATGTCCTTGCAGATTTTCAAAGGACATGTTGAGTTAGGATCGTATAGACCCCCTGCATCGATCTGCATCATAAAAATATGGGGTCATCTAAGAATCATATGACTCGAAATTGGACTTGTAAAATTTCTGCCCCGGGGCGCACGGAAATGGCCCGAAAACACAAATCCTTAAATATCTCCAAAACTACAAGGACGATCCTAATCAAATTTGGCCAGTTGGTAGTCCTGGCCAACACAATTATTTTGGCATATGACTCGACAGGATACGCAAGGATATGCTCGAGTTATGGCTTATTTTCTTCAAACAAAATCGTCCTAAAAACATTTTTGTCTGAAGGACTTTCGTCCTTTGGGTTGTAAATTCTTCAATGGGAGGGTGAGGACTTTATACTGGCAAAAGGACATCCCGATAGTCCTTTAAATGGCAGAGTTAGCCCGGATATTTTCGATTTTGGCCAATTTTGCGACTAGCCCCCTAGGATAAATTTCGATGAAATTTTTTGTCGAATTCTGGAAATCCTTGAATGCCAATCGATAGTCCTGCTCCCCACAAGTTCAAAAAGGCATATCCTCTGGATATCCTTCAGGATTTGGCCGAGTTATGGCTAGTTAAATAATGTCCTTTTTCGAAAATAGGCCATATTGTGGAAACGGCAAGAACGATTTTGATGTTCTTTGGACCGTGTATGGTCCTTGTTCATACGATTCGTTTAAAACAGGACTTGTCAGGATCCGCAAGGATACGGCCAAGTTATGGCTTTGTTAATTTACGAAAGAATTGTACTCATATCTATGCTGTCTAAAGGACTTTCGTCCTTTTTATTACATATACTAAATTGGGAGGATGAGGACTAACGTTTGGCAAATGGAAATAATGATCGGCAAGGATATGGCCGATCTACAGCTTTTCACCTCTACCGACAAAAATCTCTTTTCCTCAGCTCCTTGAAGGATTTTCGTCCTGTTTATTACATATTCTAAGTAAGCAGGACGAGGACAACATGTTGTCCAAAGGACATCAGAATGGTCCTTAAGGTCTCGCAAACCAGAAGGGCGATTGGCATTAAAAAAATTAAAATTTAAATTTTGACCCATTTCGATAAAATAGCACGTTTTTTGCTAAAAATGGGTTCGGTTTGAAAATTAGAACTATTCAATGATTTTTGAATATCTCTGTTAAATAAAGTCTGATTTTGGAATGTTACACATTTTTGAATTCTTAAGGAACCGTCCTATCGATTGACAATCAATCATATTGACAATCTTGGGGTTACATCAAAATTTTGGATAATGCAGAACAACTTTTATCAAATATTGGGACGGCTCGAAAATCGAAACTTTTTTAATGCCTGTTTGGCATATATAATATTTGTTATATAAACAGCGCAAACTTTAACGACATGTGGCAATCGATGGTTACGCAATTCAACGACGGAAAAAAGCTCATCATGGATTTAATTGATCAATCAACAATGGCCTTTGATCAGCGCCAAGAGCTGTGTACGAAGCTATCAGTGCTGAAGGACCGCAACGAGAATGACAAGGTGATGCATATACAGGAAATGAGAGAAATGCAGCGTCGCTTGGAGCACGATGCCAAGTTGCAAAAGTTCTTCGACATCAAGGGTCAGAAACGAGTCAATCCCGAACTGGAACAACGTGAGCTGGACAAGAAGCAGAATCAAAAGGACAACTATGAGCGCCAGCTATTTGAGTATAAAGAGATAATTGAAAGAATTAAACAGCTATATGGTGAAGATGACACTGAACGTCTGGTGGCACAATTCAAGCGCCAGGAAGATGAAAACTTTGCGCTCTTCAGCTACGTGAATGAGTTGAGTCACGAAGTGGAGGTACTAAATGATACCACACAGGATTTAACAGATCAGATTGGTAAGTCATAGCATTATTGGCATAACTGTATAATGGCTTATGATTATAATATTACTGCGCTTCCAGAGCGCCAAAAATCGGAGCAAACTGAAAAGGAACTGAAACTCAAAACGGAGGCCTTGGATTATTTGAATGACGAACTGGTGCGCATTGAGCAACTGGCCAAAGAGACTAGCGAAAAGAAACAAAATCTGAGCACCCGATTGCAGCAGCTACTCAAGGGTATTGAGGACATATTCAAGTAAGTTTATAGTAGGCATCGTAGGATTTTGAAAATTGAAGGTTTCTTAATACATACAGATTACTGGCCTGCGATGATGCACCCATACTAAATGTGCTCAGCTCCAGAACCTTCCTGACCGTCCATAATGTGAAGCTATTCGTTGGGGTCATTGAGCGTCGTGTGAATATAATTATTAGTACGATTAACATTGAGGATAACTCCAACAGGATATTGGCAAGAAAGGATCGTGTGCCGAAATTTAATATACGGGAATCAGCTAAAATGAGGCATTAGCTGAAATCCAGAAAAGGAAAATGCCATTAACTATTTATTTAATTAACTTGAAAATAATGCACATAAATAGAGCAATCTGAACAATTGTGACTAATTTCCTGTTTAAGATTAATGCATTGGACATTATTTCATTAAGTTCAAATTGAGTATGCAAAATAATAAATTACAACTTGCAAAAAAATAAAATATAAACATAAAGCTTTGGAGTGCAATGTCCATTAGGCAAACACTGCACAATTATTTGCAATTAATAATATAATAAAGGTTAACAGTTCTAAAAATACACTTAAAGTTACACTACGAAATATTCTTTCAATAGTTTTAACAGGCTTCGTTTTAAACATTAACAAAAAATATAGAGATATATATGTGTATATTTATATGGACTACAGTTAAAAGTGGCCAATGGCCAATTAGATTCCACAAGCGCGACTAGCAGCTTCTTCTCACGAATGATACGGTTCCGATGTAACAGCGTCGCTGAACAAGGATGGTGGCACGGGCGTCATCACATCGCGGCTCTCGCCATTGAGCAAATACACAGGTACATTACTGGAGGCCACTTCGATCTCATGTGCGGCAATAACACTGCTGGGTTCCGCCTCTCGACTGGGCGTGCAATCTTGCGTTGTTATTGCCTTAATCACTGCATCCTCCTCACTGCAGGACTCGCCATTTGTTGCCAATGTTACATAGGCGGCAATGCAGTCTGGCTGAGGCGACGCGCAAACAGCGAAATCAATAGGAGCTGCAGGAGCAACGGAATCCGTGCCAGAAGCAATATCAGAAGTGAGAGTTGGAGAAGCAGTCCAAATTTCAATATTTTGCTGGGCCAGCTTTTTCTTAACATTCTTTATCCGGCTCCAGCCATGTTGTTTTCGTCGCCGGCGTCGTTTGGTCAGCTTTAGCTCCTTGGGCCGAACCAGTTCCTCCTACGCATACAGAACAGGAGTGTGTTATGAGCATGTATTAAGTAGAGGAACATAGCATGCAACACTAGCTTGCCGGACAGGCTATCAATTTCCCCCACGGGGTCTGTTATTTCCCATCACTATCGCTATACTCTTTTAAAATAACAATCTATAGACTATTTTAAATTTTCTAACTTATTTACATTCTTTTCTAACTTATTTAAGATTATTTTAATTTTTATATATGAAATTTTATTCACTATTAATACCTTTCTTCTAAGCTGTAGACTCTAAATCACGTCACTGACAAATTTAGCTGTGGAAAGGGACATAGTTGGCCGGACGGGCGAATAATATACCTCCATCGTGTCAGTGATGATATCGGATATTTGTATTCTGATTAGGCTTTAAGTTTTTAATTTTCCCTTTCTAATGTATTAATTATTTGAGGTTGACACTCGTTGTGTCGACTATTAATAAATGAATAATAAATAAATAAATTAATTGAGTAACATTACCGAGTCTTCAAAGTGGATGCGCTTCAGTCTTACAACAGGCATTGGCATCGCTGTCTTCTTTGCATGCACCTGCGCCGCAAAGCTTTTGATGATTGCCACTTCATTCTCCAGCCTCTCGATATCCTTGCGCAGTTCGATATTCGACGCATGCAATCGCTTTCTGACTTTTTCGTCGAACTCTGACGGCGGCTTTATAACACTGGATCCTCGCTTCTCGTCAAGTTTCCTGCGCTGAAGCTGAAGCAGACTATTGTAGAAATCTACATGCTCCGTGGACGTATCAGCGAACTTGCGTCGGTCAAATTTATATTTTCTGGCCAATGCCTGCACCCGATCAACGTCAATAGAGTTCTGCGTGCTATCAGTCGATCTTCGACGACGGTATGTCTCAACCGAGCTGTGCGTGGAGGCGGGTGGCGTGGGCAGTGAACGTTGTGGGCCGCGAGCCTGCAGTCGCTTTGGTTGTGGTGTCGGTGTGCCACTTGAAGCATTGCTTGTCGTGGGCGTGAGCTGACTTGTGGGCGTGTTCGCGATGGCTGCTGACGAACGCGCCTGTTTAACTGGTCGCCCACGTCGATTGCAGGAAGACAACGATTCAGTAGTCCTTTTATCACAGATTTTCTTCGATTCCAATTTGCTAAACATGCGCTGGCCGGCAAGTAAATGTTCTAAATATTGAGATAAGGTTGATAGTTTGATTTATATTTAAAGATATCAACATGCACCTACCTTTGCGTCCCATCCACTTAAGAGATTCAATAAAGTCCATTGATGAGCTTGGTGTCAGCGACGAAAGTGATGTATTACTTAACTTGTTATAATTTTTAATTGATGGCTTAATGGTGTTAAAGGATTTGCTTAACTGGGATTTGTTGGAGGCGCCCAAATGCTGTGCACTGAAAGTGACTTGCTTCTTGTGCAGCGACGCCTCGCTGCTATGGCTATTGCGACTAGATGATTGATGGCAGTGGTGATTGTCATTGGGTTCAGCTATATTACTGGCATTGATGATTTTTCTGCGGGGGAATGAGGCTTTGTAGATCAGTTTGGGGGTTGAAGTGCTGGGGGACAACTCCGTATCGGAGTAGAGCATGCAACTAGATATGGCCTCATCATTCAAGTCCAGCTGCTGCAGCTGTTCCTCTGGTTCCAAATGTTGTTGTGCTTCTGCCTCCTGCTCTGCCGTTTGTACGCACTGATCGACAAGATGTGGCGGCGTTTGTGTTGTAGACACGAGGTGCAGACTGTCCCGACGGCAGCTGTAGCTGTTGACTATGCGCGGCATTGTGTAGGTTGCAGCAGGCGCAGCCACGGTTGCGCCGCTGCTTGTTGCGCGTTGATAAGTTCGCAAATTAATGGGATATATACGCGTTATGGGCACTAAATCATCTTCCCCAACTCCCGCCGCCTCGTTCGAATTGGAGCCATTTCCATCCACATTGGCGGGCACACTAAAGTCAAGGGAGAACATTTCGTCGTCATCATCCGATTCACAGAGATCCACAACTTCGCACGTGGGATCAATTCCGCGATACAGGGCCGTAGCGCGCTTCACTGGCTCCAAGTGGCTGGCATTGCGGCACAGACGCTTTAGAAAGTCAGGCGGATCTGGAGCTGGCGGTGGCGGAATCTGTGTTGTCGTTGACGCTGACAGCAATACACCGACTAACACTAAACTGGATTCAGAGGCTGTATCCTCCTCATCGGAGTCAAGTATCTGTTGTGAAAGAAAGTATATCAATTTCTTGCCTGGCGATGTAATGGACATTTTACTTTAGTGTTCTTGTACTCAGATAAATTTTGAAGTCATTTTATGGGCAGCAGAGACACGCCCGCCTTCACCTGGCACGCGACTAACTGCGTGGAGAAGGATAACGTGCACACCGCTTGCCCAACTCAGACCTTTTACTAAGACATCATGGTGGTCAAAGAATAACACATTTGATTTATAATAGACAACTTACTAAATCAGTTGGTTGCAGCGTTCGATTGTCCATCTTGCTGGCAGCATGCAATCCTCTGCAGCACTTTTGGAGGCTCAGATGTTCCAAAATGCAACGTGTGGCCGTGCTGGGTGATCTGTATTTAGGCAAATGCTCTATGTAGGCGGGATTGTAAGGTAGCGTGCATGCGGGCCGCATAAATTTGATCGCAAACTCAAAAATGCGCTGCTTGGTCAACTCATCGCGCTCAAGCCTTTGCCAGTAATAAAATATGATAATATATTCGATGTATATTTTATCGGGCAGCTCCGCCTGACTAAACAGGCCTGATGTTGAGGACCATTGCGGAAAGAGGCGGCTGAAAAGGAGTTAGCATATTATAATATAGAATATGCAATAATCTTATTGTCTTCTCATATAAGGCCAACCTGTAGAAAACGGTGATGATGTTCGCCTGGCCATACAGCTTTGGTACGGCGATCAGCGTGAGCAGCGTCTTTTCCTTGTGTACAGCAGAGCTCCTATCATTATCTTCAACATATAGGCTGAGCATGCTGCCGATCCTCTCAATGATGCACTGCTCCTTCTCGACGCGCTCCTGGGCGGCACACAGCTCACAGGCAATATAATTAGCCACAATGTAGCACCAACGGTCACAGGAAAGATTCCAGCTGTTATTACCCAGCACACGCCGGCCCTTTAGAGTGTAGATAAGGTCGGTGAGACCGATTATACTGCGCGCCAATTTTCGGCATATTAACGGGGAGTTCTGTGCGCACTCCAGCTCCTCTCGTATGGCACTGTCAGGTGGGGTTGGGCGAAGAGATTAATTGAAAGAATTTGGATCAGCCATGGCCATGTACTTACCACTCGAACTGTCGGAGCAGTCGATTCATAACATTGTTGAAGCTGTCATCGTGAATAGCGGCGATCGCTCTATAAATACACCGACGCGTCTCAGTCAGGTGCACAAATTCCGGCATCACGGTCGACGGTGTCGCGCCGCCGCCGGGAGTGGCTGCGACAGAGACGTTTTCATCAACATTCATGCAATTGTTTCGTGTGTTACTCATCATTCTGCAATGCAAGAGAAGGTTGCAAATCAACAAAATGTTGCATTGTTTGAAGAGAAAGTCCCGTTAGCATTGGCTGGCCCTACATACATATGTATATACTGGCACATACACACACACACACGTACCGCAAAAATGTTAACTGTAATGAGGCAGCGGCGCGCTCGCAGTGCACGCTACACTACAAATGTCGCTAGTGCACACAGTCCAGGTACGAATTCACAATGCATTTGTTGTATTTTGCACATGTTTTACACTACTTTCTGTTTGTGAATTGAAACTTGTTTGCTTTCGACCATTTCAGTTTTAGAATGTTGACTGCTGAAATACACACGAAAATGCATTTAATCGGTCACACTTGGCCTTAAAGTCGTGTGCAGTGTGGCCGTAGTAGAAAAATGTAAAAATACCAAATACGCCGCATAGTTCTATGTTTCAGTGTTGGAAACCGCAAACACATGACCGCGAAATATAAATATTAGGGCGCGTAATTCAATTGATTAAAAATTCAAGCATTATACCTTATAATACATTATACCTTATACTTATAATAAATAAAATGGATATGAAAAATATATACATGAATATTTTTTAACACTCGCCTAAATATTTAGGAATATCTATTACACATATCAATAAGTCGTATTCAGTCTTTTAAATATTACATTCATTTCAAAATACGCGATAGCATGAATTCTTTTGTTTTAATGTTGTTGCCAACTTTATTTATTAAGTCCTTAATCAGTTCTTTCTCAATGCTTCTACAAATTCAAAATAGAAAACTTAGAAGATTACATATTAAAAATTTATCAATTTGATTTCTCGATTACCACTTCAATAAGACTGAATTCTGAGCTACGTATATCAAAAACTGAAACGCGGCGAAGGCGCTGCCGAATGCTTCGCGTTTCCATGTGAAATTGCGTAAATATTTGTTGTTGCAAATCACAACTAAATTATGTTATTTATTAGGCAAACAAGTTGGGACTTAAATTGTGCCACGGCCAGGACTGGGGGCAATGACAAAAACTCATTGGAATTGTATCCACGACCGAAGACAAGAATAAACTACAGAATGTACGTTGCTATTTGTTGTTGCTGTGTGTTTGTGTGTGTGTTGTTGCTGTTGTTTTGTTTTTCTTCGATTAATTGTGTTGTTGTTGTTGGTTTACAACTCGTCCTTCTTGGGCGCCGCTTCTTCGTCCTCCTCGCTCTCCTCAGCAGGCTCGGCATCGGCAACCTCGCCGTTGGCATCCAGGAACTTGACAAACTCATCTAAAGTCCTGTCCAGATTGTAGTCGATGACCTTGTTGTCGTCCTTACGGAAGTATTTGATAGTTGGGAAGGATGAGATCTTGATGTTCTCCAGCTCATTGGCAGTGGAGTCCATCTTGGCAATGACAATGTCGGCATTATCCTTGTACTTCTCAGCCAGCTGATCGTAGATGGGCGCCAGCTGTTTGCAGTGACCGCACCATGGAGCATAGAACTCAACCAGCACCGACTTGCTCTTGTCCAAAGCAACGCTCTCGAAATTGCTCGAGACGAGCACCTTGACGGGCTGTTTGTCCCAATCCTCAGGCAGCTCCTGTGACAGCAGATGCTGCTTCAGTTTACCGTCGAGGAACTTCTTGACGAATGCCTCAATCGACTCGGGTGTCAGATCGGCTGATTCGGGCTTGTACTTGGCCATATCCTCCTCCAGCTTGATCAAGCGAATGGTAGGCACCTCCTCTTTGTTCATGCCAAAGAACTCAAAGATGCGAGTATGATCCTCCTCATCAGATGAGATGGTGACAAACAGAATGTCCTCACGGTATTTCTTGGCAATCTCCTTCAGCGGATCAACATGGGCCTCAATGTGGCCAGCCTCCTTGGACACGAAGAACAACAGATGCGATTTGATGGAGCCACCGAAGATTTTGGATGCCGACTCATGGTTGAAGTCCACAATCAAAGGCAGGGATTGCACCTGAGCGAATTTCTTAAGGCTCTCCTCACTCAGCTCGCCCTCGAACACCGATTTCTTTTCATCGAATGGCTTGAACAGCACGACGCCATTGTCCTTGGATTCGTATTTGGCAATCACATCGGCATTGCTGCTGATACCAAAGACAAACGAGTCCAATGCGTTGGCGGCCTTAGTAAAGACCTTGGCCTCCGCCGACTCAACATCCTTGAAGAAGCCAATGATGGCAATCTCATTGTCCTTCAGGAACTGCTCGGCTTCGGCAACGCTGGTCAAATCCTTGGCTGGTGGGCCAGTCTTCTTGGTCACCCAGGCAATTATGTCAGCGGCCTGACGTCCACCATTGTACTCCACGGGCGAGCCACTGCGGAAGAACTTCAGCGTGGGATAGCCACGCACTTGGTACTGCTCGGCCAGCTCACCCTCAACGGTGGCATCGACCTTGGCCAGTTTAATGGGTGACTCCTTCTCTGCCAGCTGTTGGGCGGCCTTGGCATACTCGGGCGCCAGTGCCTTGCAATGACCACACCAGGGTGCATCTGTAACAAAAATTAAATGAATATTACAAAATAAATAAATATTTCACACATTTATCTAAAAGCGTGTCTAGTGAAATTATTACGATGCACTCTCAAAATAAACAGACCGTTAAATTTCAGTTTTCTAATGTCAGTATTTCAATGTGAACTCAAAAACTCAAGCTTTTAAAATGTTTCAGATAAGCAACTATGTAGAGTACTTCAGATATATCAATCCCGTTTAAGCGAAGCGTTCGCATGGAAAATCAAATAGTCGCAAACGAGTGGGTGTTAAGCGGGCGGGGCAATGAGGGTGCGGCGGGGCATATTTCACGCCAGATTTAACATGGAACAGCAGCTGTTGCATATTATGCAAATTCCACGTGTTGAGTTGTGAAGAGCTGCAATTTTATACGCGTACAGCGAAACACAGAGAGAGAGAGAGAGAGGGAGAGAGATAAATATAGAAAGACAATGACATAATGCGAGTTGACAACGTCTTGCACTCTCTTATCTGCGGCTTAAGCTGACGTGGCCTTGGTAAATGGTCAAAAAAACGTAAAAATTGCACAGATAAGATTCGCAAGGTGAATCAGGGAGGCATTATCTGTACGTAGTGAAGTATTGGATCTGCTGACGTTGCCAGATTTGTGCGTTTGGAAACGTAGCGTAAACACACATGAACTGCTGGCATAAACAAACCGCAGACAGGGCCGCCATATTGATGCATAGCACTGTTTAGCACGCGCTCAAAGAGCAACAACAATGAAAGCAACAGCAGCTATGGAGCAACAAAAAAAACAGTAACAGAAACAGAGAGCGAATACAAAAGAAAATAAAGAGTTGAATGAACTTCAGCCGCTGCGCAGGCGCGATCGCATTAAGCGGCGGTGTACGGTGTTAAAAAGGGCAAAGCTAAATAGAAAGCAGCGCAAAAGAGACGGAAATTCTGGACGGAATAGCTGCGAAAAGTTGTTTAGCTAACCCAGTTTCAAGCGACAGTTGCTTGACAACTTTTTTCTATTCTAAAACATATTGATGAAGCGGATGTAAGAAACTAAGCAGCGAGTAGGCGAAATATAGCCACGCCCGGGACGACGAGACAGCGTTGCATTGCCGTGTTGATAAAACTGAGACATATGGAAATAGAAACTGTTCCGGCCTTATCTCGGTTTGAGGACGCCGCGCGGCACCCAAGCAACCAATGATAAGAGCAGGAACGCAGCGTCAGCTTTAGCTGGCAAACACTAACCACGCTGACCCTGTTGGGAAATGTGCCGAAGAATAATCTTCACCGATTGTGATGACGCGCAACTTTTGCTTAGCACTTTAACATTTAAAAACTTACGCGCAACAAATGCCAGCACAGCTGTCGGCTCGCTTGCACACAGGTGCTAGCACATTGCGTGCAAAAGGGATGGTCATATGCAAGGAGAGAGTAACACCAAACGAAATAATAAAGAGTGGCAAGGAGAGGGCAGTGCGCAAGCCAATATCCGCAAAATCATCGATATGCGATAAACGATTAAATGTAAAAACCAAAAAAAATATATACAAATATTTTTTCTCTCACAACTAAAACTTCTGTTCTCTTCCCGCCTTCACAAGCCAAAGGAAGCTTGGCGACTAGCAACAACAATCCGGCTGGTGGCTAAACTGCCACGCAGACATATTTTGTTTCGGAGCATCACGCTGGGGCTTGCTCAGAAAAGACCACGTAGTCTCTTGGCGATTTTCATGAATCACCATACACCATATAGCGGCAGCGGTTTAGGGGCCGGTACGGCACATTTTATTTATGTGAAATATGTTGCAAATAAATACTCACAGAACTCGACAAGCACAAATTCGTTGTCAGCAATCACTTGTTTGAAATTGTCCACCGTCGCTACGATGACACCCTCCTCCAGTTTAATATCAACGGCCGCCACGTAGGACGCCGCGAGTAGTGCACAGATTAGGAATTTCATCGCGGGCACTTAATATTTAGTATATATAAATGCCTATTTGTAGGTAGATGTCTATCACACAGACACACACTAGCGCAACTCTAAAGACAAAAAACGTCTACCGCACAAGTTGCAAGCTAAATTCCAAATGAAATCGTCTACGTCCAAGCGACAGAACATTGGCTCCATATATGTATCGAGTTGTTCGGAATAAGTTCGATTACACGAATCACTGAACTAAAAGAACGACTGTGACTCATTTAGTTCAGATAGGTTTTATGTTATGTTGTTGGCTTAACATTGCGCTGAACTGTTAACAACAGCAAAGAAAAGCTGCATAATTTGAATTTATTATTGTTCCTTTTGTTTTCTAAAGATACGGAAATCGTTGCGACTGAATCGATATAAAACGCACTGTTCTTCTTGACTTGAGCAACAATACTACATTAAGGGAAATAATGCAAGTACAATAAACCAGATGGCACGTGGAAATTATTTAAATAAAAATAGACTAAATTAATAAAAACGTACTTTAATTTAACCAACTGGCAGCTCTCTCCGAGCAGTTATCTAGTACGTAATCTGTTTATATAAAATAACAAACGAAGCCGAAGAGTATTTCCATAATTCCTCATAACAATAAAGGTTTTTTATATGCTTGCAGCTGTTCATACAAATAGATAGTACACTTACAAAAAAATGCACTGAATACTTTCACTGGTAGTCACAGGCAGCCAATTGCTGCACACATTGTATAATTATTTTAGAAAGAATATCTGATGTTTGGGCAGAGCTGAAAGGCTTGTCAATGGGCGGAACATGTACGAACAAGGTCCGCTTGGAATCCACGTCTAAAGACCTTAAATAGATATAACCACAGAGGAAGCCGCCAACATTTTTGGACGCCTTCGTGGCTTCCAAAGCCTTATTGTTGACTGCTCGTGCTGGGGCCACACACTCATCACAGGTTAAGTTTACAGCCTCCACAATCTTATCAACGTTCAGGCCGCAGCGCAAAACATTTGCGTTTCCATTGTAAGGTAGGCAGCAAGTGCTTTTGCTTAGATATTGGCCCGCATTATCGGGCCGTCGAAATTGATGATTATAGGCGAGCTTCTCCACATAAACGCATTTGGCTACGCCAGAGACACCGACATGCACGACCAGCTGCGGCGAATGTGGGGGAATGATGTCAGCGGCGCTCAATTAAATCAAATATGTATATTAATGCTTGCCTCTGGCTGCCGCTGCCAAATGTCTGTAACTGCCTCATCTACGGCCGCATATTCCACTGGCACCATTCTTTTCTCCAGCTGGTAGTCGGTGCCCTCGTAGCTAAGCAGCTCGGGCAGCAGTTGCACAGCCTCCCAGCTGGCGTTGACCTCTTCATGGCCCACGAACGGACCAAAGCCCGTGACCACAATCAGTTTACGCTCCGTCGACGACATTGTAAACACTGCCGCCCACTACAGCGGAGTGTATTGCGCATACTTATGCATACACATGTATGTGTGTTTGTCCGTCTACCCCTCTTCGCCTAACTTTCTTGTTAGCCAGTGCTTGAAAACAGCAAATAAAGCAGAGTACGGTGATAACATACGATGGTCATCAAAATAATCAAACAAGCCTAAGCAAATCAACGAAATGCTTTATTGACATAGGTAGGGATTTAATTAAAAATAACTCGCTGGAGACCTTTATGTTACTTGTAAATGTGTAGTTAGATTTCACATTAGCAGATTTAGCTTAGCAGTGTTCTAAAAACCAGCTGACACAGAGCAGTGCTGTACAGTCTTGTGCTCACTGCGGTACCAAAACAACCCTGTCCAAATAAGCGCATGCCAGCCCTGCTTGGGCGCAAATGCACAAAGAAACCCAGACAAGTGTTTTAGTGCTCAACAAATATTAAACTGAAAGTTTTGTAAAAGCTAAGGAAAAACCAACAATGCTTTCCTAAAGAGAGAGACACTTAATATAAACACATATTAACAACACATTCCGCGCGTGCAAATCGCGCATAAAAACGACCAGGAAAAGGACTGACGTAGTCAAAGTTCTAAGCCGAAATCAATAAAAAAATTTCTTGACACTTGGGGCCGCACTGGAAAATAAAAGCAGCACAAACACGGCATAGTTGTCATCAAACATTTTACGCAAAGAATTTGTGAGTATTTCGTCGGTGTTTAGCTAATCTAATCTGTTCTGACCAAAGTCACCGACGTGGTCGGCTCACACTAAAATATTTGAACTTTGTACATTAAGTATTCATAGACTTTCATATTGCAGGGGCGGTTATAGAGGCTGAGAGTCAGAGGCAGAGGCGGAGGCAACGGCAGCTGTCGCTATTCCCAAGAAGCGCCCCGATTAAACTTTAAAGCTTTTGTTTGTGTGGAGGGCAGGAGCTCATCATGTTGTCGCGCCTGCAAGATTTTCTAACACGCCATCGACGTAAATTTGTTGTAACTGGGGTTTTGGTGGGAGGCACCATCTATGCGGCACGTTATGCGCAGCGCAAGCTCGTGGAGTATCAGGAGCGGCAGGCGCGCGAATTCTTCGAACGTTCGCGACGAATGCATCATTTCGAGTCGACGGAGCGTACTTGCAATCAGGTGATACTGGGCATGGGCGAGGAAATGTGCCAGGCGGTGTTGCACGAATGCAGCACGGATGAGCTGCTCGAGCAGCTGCGCCAAAACCCTACCAACAAACTGGAACTTTGGGAGCAAATGAAAATTGTATCATTCACGCGGCTGGCTACCTTTGTATATGCCTCCTCAATGCTGGTCATTGCGCTGCGTGTCCAGCTCAACCTGCTGGGTGGTTACATCTATCGGGATATTATGACGGAACAGCGGCAAATAACCGACGAATTAAAACAGCAATACTTGTCCCTGATACGCCACTTCATCACGCACGATGGCATCAGGGATCTGGCGCGATTTATACGCAGTCAAGTGGTGGAAGTGCTCAAATCAATGCCGCTGACGCGTCAACTGACTCTGGCCGATACGGAGCAGATCTTCTGGTCGCTGCAAATGGCCATCAATGGCGACACGCGACACGATCCCAACTCCAAGATGAGTAAGTACCTGCTGCCAGATCTAACCCGCCTGCAGGAGAGATTCAATTGCTCCCCGCTGCTGCAGCAGATGTATAACGAGACGCTTGATCTGCTCGAGAGTGAGGATTGCATTGGCGTGTGTGCGCACAACGTGAGTCGCGGCTTTGTGCTCAGTTGTGATGCCATTGCGGAGTCTATGGGCGAGACACTGCAACATTTGGCGCCCGGTGAGCTGCAGCAGCAGCAGCCAATGAATGGCCAGAGCAAACAGAGCAACAACAACAATCTGCTGGACGTTAATAGGGTGCTAGTGGCGCTGGCCAAACTAATACCCATTGTCAGTGGACTTACATCGCACGGCTACGACAGCTCTGCGCGGCCACACAATCTGCCCACCCAGTTGCTCAGCTTCTATGTGGTATCCGAGAAATCCAAAATGTTGGGCGCCAATGTTTACGAGACCTTTAGCTCTGGCTAAGCTATAGCCACAATAGATATAAATAGTCTAAGCTGAAGACAATTGCAACTAAGATTATATTCTAGATGTCTATTTTTAAAGAGGAACATTTTTGAACTTTATAGGGAAAAGAGTGTGTGTTATGTGCGTGTATGTATATCTATTTGTACTAGACCTAAGTCTTAGCTAAGTCAAGAGTATTCAATTGAAAATTTGCGCAAGCCTGCCCTTCGCAGTCTAGTCTAAGTGATGTGAATTTAGCCCATTATACAAAACGATCAACGTGAAGGCCTTTCAAAATAAGTATCTTAATGGAATAGTAATTAACAGCAAAATTTTATAATAAATTGAACAAATTATATATTCCAATATTTCTTACTACACTTTTCTTAGAGAAAACTATATAGAGAAAATGGATCAGCTTGAAATTCGAATGTAATTTCGAAAGCGAACATTTAGCTAATACACAAACCAATATCTTCAACATCAAATGGGGTGGCGCAGAAAAAAAAACCGCCCTATTGATAAGGCGCGCAGTCACCGACAGCTGTCGACGTCTCAGCCGCGGCGTCGCTTGTTTATTTGATTGCTTATTTTCAGCGTGGCCCTGCCACTCTCTCTCTCTCTTTCTCTCTCTATATGTCTGTAACTTTCAAAGAGCGCGAGCAGCGCATGCGCATCAAGTACTAAACAAATTGGAAGCACAGTTATATACAGGCTGCAGGCGTACTTTAATAATGTTAAGGCATCTTTTAGGCGCAACGTTTACCTAAGCAAATAATCTGCTCATTAATGTTATTGAACATAAAAATCTGAATACATTGGCGCGGCTTACTGAATGGCATCTTTGCCCGCTCTCGCTCTCAGTTTCTCTCTGTCTCTCTCTCTCCGTCGCTCTTACTGCGGCTGCTGCCCAGCTGTCTGGTTGAAGTCTAATTATTATGTACATTGGCAGCGCAGTTGCAGAAGTTACGTGAAAACGTAAAGGACGAAAGACGCGCCTTCTTCTGCTACGGCGTGTGTATGCTCGCTTGTGCGTGTGTGTGTAGGGTGTTGTGCAAATAGAAAAACAACATCAAGAAATGTGCAGAAACGTGCAAAATATGTTAAGACTAAGCAAAGATCGTGGCTTGCATTAACTAAAACGCAAATCTGTGCTAAGTCAAACAAAAGTCTTATCAACCAGCAATTGTGTAAGTTGAGTTGTAAATCAAATACCAAAAGCTATTCGAAAACAGTTAATGACCTTTGAGGTTAAATGTTTTCTTAACCTACAAGCTATAATGTTAAACAACGGTATTATTGATTAAGACAAAAGAAAAAGTCATTTACTCACGCACACATGACGCAGACAGACAGACACATGTGCGTGTGTGCTACCGTTAGTTCCCACAGCCAAAGGGGTGGGTGAGTCGCCACTCTCCAACAGAACTCGGATTGCAAGTGCCCAAGTTTATTTATTCTGCTATGCCTAAGGCTGCCGATGTTGCACTTTGCTGGCCGGGGGAACCCCCTTTCTGTGAACGGGAGAGCGGGCGCCATAAATTGTGCGTAAGCCGCATTATAATTATGCTCACATGTGTGACTGTGTGTATAAAGCTAAAAATATAAGCGTATTAGTAAACACATATATGTACATAAAACTAACAGGCCCAAAACGGAAGCCTGTTTCCCCATTTGGCTATTTGCCTTTCCGACCTCCTACAGGCGGGAAAGTCGAGTCGAGTGCGACAACGTGCAAAGTACAGACAACAAAAGGGACACTCACCATGCCCCAGCATGGCGCATAGAATATTTATATGACAACAATGCATGCGAGTCAAGAGTTGGCCGTCTATAGGCATATTGACACACTAAATGCATGGGATCAAGTGCCCCTACAATGGGCCACACACAAACCACACACGAGCTGCAACTAAATATAAATAAATATCAATTGAGCGAGAGCTTTGGAGCAGGTGTATTTGAGCGGGGGCTAATTGCCAATGCTGTTAAAAATAGGGCTTCAAATTGGAGCAATTAGGAATGGACATGACATACAGAAAGAGCTGCCCGGATTAGAGTGAAATGTCATGCCTTTTCAGGATCTAATGTACAAGTCGTACGAATATTTGCAAACACAGTTTTCTCTGTTTTCAATTTCATTCTCCAAAAGATACAAGTAAATACCGAAATGTTAGTTTTTACTGTGTAGCACATGTCAAACTCTTTTTAATTAGACCAAAAACTAGCGGTACTTAGGTCTTCATCTAGATAGATCAGCGCTAAGAGCTATATTTGAGAACTACATTATTGCATTTATGTTTACAAATTCTTAGAAATTAAAATTGAGCATTTCATTAAAATATTTTTTTAGTTTTTTTTATCTTTTTTTCCGATGGAGAATTCCATAAGGCAAGCTGATTAGATGGGTGCAAACGTGCTGAAAATGTGTTGCTTTTGGCGTTTCTTATCACATTTAGGCTTGAAATTTCAAATTGTATAGTGAGTTACGATTTAAGCAGATCGAAAAAGCGAACAAATAGAGTGGGATTTGTGAAGCGAATAAAGCATTCGGCAATAATTCAAAACCGAAGGGGAGCCAGCCATACACGTGAGTAAAAGGCAATGTTCTAGTATCTGCAATCATCAACCACTAGAAAGCAGGAATCACCCAGACACATACACACACACACACACACACAGACAGGCACATATTTGGTCTATGTATATCCCTTCCTTTGTATGCAACATGCCACTAAAGTCCTACTTTTGCAACATGAATGAATGGCTATAACTACATTTTTGATGAGTGTGGAGTTGGAGTGGGACAACCGCCGGCTGGGTTTCTGGGCCTGGGACTGGGCCTGGGACTGGGCCTGGGCAATATACGTCTTCGTCCGTGTGGCCTGTCAAAACCGTCAAAAAGTGCGATAGACAAGCAGACAAGAGCCCGCCCGTCTGCTTACTCGAGAGCCTCGCCACAACAACCCCCAGCACAAAATGCAGCCCATTGCAACCCCAACAACTCGTTGCAACCGCAGGCCAGAGCACACAGTCCGCCTCGAAAGAAATATGTAAAATAGTTCCGTAAATGACATTTGATAGACGGATGGATGGCTGGCTGGCTGGTTGGCTGGTTGGTGGTCTGAATGGATGGCTAGAATGCTGCTTGGGGCTTGCCTCTGATTAGTTCAACGACTTGCATTGCTCAATGCCTTTAATGAAGCTGCATAAGCTGTTCCGTATCCGGGCAAAGCCCTGCTCTGCTACTGTAATTAGTTGCCCGCGGGGTGGCTCATAAAAAGCTAAAGCTTTCGCTTTATCTAGCCATAGTTTCTTTTATTGCGCATACGCCCCGTTGTTTTATTTGGCACATCTCCTCGAGGCAGCTGGGACGAACAGCCACATCAAGGCAGACAGACAGACATGGCTTTCGCCTGATCAGGATTCGAAATCCTTAACAAAACTCACTATGCCCTCTTTTACTGGATGTAGGGTATAAAGTAATACGGTTATAAGTCGCAATTAGTCAAATTATAGAAATGCGTTAAATGAAGCGTGCAAAATGTTGACTGTTGTTCGCCTGAGTAGAAAATAATGTTAGCTTAAAAGACGTTTTGTACTTAATTAAAGTTCGTCTAGAGCATATCTGGAACTAAGCAGGATATTCACATGGTTCAAGAACTTTACGCTCGATTTTCGCCTTCTAACCAGTTCGCCGTTTTTCTTTCAGTGTAATTTTTGCAGTCACTCCAATCGGGCGCTAAAATGCGAGTTCATTGCATAATATTTACATACTGCTAAAGATTTGCCCTATCTTTACGAATTTTTTAAAATTTGTAGTTTGAAGCACCTGGGGGAATTTTGAATACAGACGATACACTCCCAGGTTTCTGTCAGCTGGAAACAACGACATGGACACTGCCTCAGCTAAGGGCAATATATTAGAATTATCATAAGGTCTTGAAACGCCCCCCGCCCCCTTTGGAAATGTGTCATAATTTTGCAGATAACATGACGCAATTGAGTTGATGAAGCGGCGCCAAGCCACGACAACGAGTACCAACGGTTCGACTTCATATACTTTATAGGGCTAAGCACAGTTATGCATGTGAACGCAACCGAACAGCAAGTTGTACTACTATATTACTAAATAAAAATAGATCGACAGAGCAGAGGCAGAGTCAGAGTCAGAGACAGAACCCCGAAACAGAGCGCCAACGCATTGTAGCTGACAATACAGATCATTAACATCGGTAATTAGTCGGGAACTGTTGTTATTATAATCGAGCTCTAATCTGTAGTATATATAAATCATATACGCGTGTATGTAATTCTGTGTTCTATAATTTCTCAATGTTTACAAACATTTTACAGCAAAATGACCAAGTTAACTGGCTGAGTCGGTGGTAGCCAGTTCAAAGCCCAGCAGTCAGCAGTCAGTGACCTAGTTGCCACGAGGAAGGCGAAAATACAGACAGACAGACAGACTTGGTCGGGTGGCGTTGGAGTCGTCGGTCCCGGAAGCAGAGCTGATTTTTCAGAATGCGACGACCGAAAATATCGCTCAAAAAGTATTTCTATTTTACGTTGATCTGTGCGCTGCTCCTAATATTCGGCTTCAATCTCAAGTGAGTGTACATTAAGGAAATGAAATTCATGTCAGATGTTAACTTATCACAAATTTCAGAGAATACGAGATATGGAAGTCGAATATAACGCGACCCGCCCTGACAGCTTCACAGCAGCAGCAACAACAACAACAGCAGCAGCAGCAGCAGCAACGACATGTCTTTGGCGTGGAAACAAATGAGGTGAAGAGTTGGTCTCTGGAGGAAGCCACCTCGACACACGCTTCAGCGCCGCCAGCTACGCCTGTGCCTGGACCGAAACAGGAACAGAATCCGCTGCAGCAGCAGCTGGAGGCAGAGGTGGGAGAGGGGGAGGAGGAAGATCCCTCAGCAGACAAACGTGGGGAATTGGCGGCCACAGCCAAGCCCTGGTTCTTTCGCAATGGCGAATACTATCCCAAGCCGGCAAAGGCCTTCAGCAATCGCAAGGCACGCAAACGGCATGCGCCCAGACTCTTTCCTCACCAGGATCCGCACAGCGATCGTGTCATCAATCAGCTAATGTATGTGCCCCACAATTACGAACAGATCAAGTCGAGTGGCAAGCTGAAAACCATCCTTTTGTACAATGGCCTGGGTCCATGGAATGTGAAAAAGGGGCGCGAGGTCTTTCTGCGCTCCAAGTGTCCCGTGGACACCTGCGAACTGACAGCGAATCGGGATCTGGCCAGTGTGGCAGATATGATACTCTATAAGGATAACTATATACCCACGGGCATACGACGGCCCAGCAATCGTAAGCAGGTCAGCATGATGTACTATCTGGAATGTCCATATCACACACAAAACGTCAAGGTGCCGGATGCCATCAACTGGACGGCCACGTATAGGTAAGGTTTTGGATTATTTTTCGACCAATAAAATGTTGCTTATATGTAAGAGGACGATATTTTGAAACACAAAAAGGTTTCTTACACAAAAACTTAATTTTCGATTAGTTACTCCTATGTCAACCATATGATATTGTGGTCCGTTTCAAGAGGTTTATAACTATAGATTTAGTTTGCATGGAAACAGACAGACGGCTATGACTAATTCGTCTCGATCAAGATCAAGAGTTCAGAGATCTCTTTCGATATAAATCTAGAATACCTCTATACGAAAAACACTTGACTTTCTTTCCCTTCATTTCTTTCTAAGGCGTGACAGCACTGTGATGGCCCCCTATGAAAAATGGCAATACTATGATGTCAAGGTGCAGCAATTGGAACAGGATCACAATTATGCGCTCAACAAGACGAAAAAGGTTGCCTGGTTTGTGTCCAATTGCGGTGCACGCAATGGCAGACTGCAGTACGCACATGAGCTACAAAAACACATTGAGGTAATTATTGGAAAAGTAGACATCTAGAGAATGTCCCGAAGAATCTTTCTTCAGCTGCTTCCAAAAGAAAATGAATCTGAAGGGATTTAGATAGAAGCATGAGGAACATTCTTTGATCAAGTAATTTTAATATTCCTCCAGAAGGTATTGAGCTTATAAAATCGGAAGCATTCCTTGATGTTTTATGAAGTACTTCACTTGATCAAATAGTTTTATTATTCCTCATAGAGCTTTCCTCAATTAATCTTGGTTTCAACTTGGCATATTCTATTCTCACTTATATTTCACTCTCGTAGGTGGATATATATGGCGGCTGTGGGAATTTCAAATGTCCTCGGAGCACCGCTGACAAATGCTTCGATATACTCGACAATGATTACAAGTTCTATTTGGCATTCGAGAATTCCAATTGCAGGGATTACATCACGGAAAAGTTCTTTGTGAATGCGCTAAATCGCAAGGTGCTGCCAATTGTAATGGGCGCACGGCCCGAGGACTACGAGGTGAGTGCTCCACGTCGATCCTACATACACGTCGACGAGTTTGCCTCGCCCAAAGAGCTGGCCGAGTATCTGCATATACTCGACAAGGACGACGAGCTGTACAACTCGTACTTCAAGTGGAAGGGCACCGGTGAGTTCATCAACACGTACTTCTGGTGCCGCGTCTGCTCCACGCTGCACAATGAGGATCAGCTCCGCAAGTCGTCCTGGTACACAGATGTCAATGATTGGTGGCGTGGCGCCGGCGTTTGCACCTCCGGCTCGTGGCGGAACTTCAAGGCGCGCATGGATGTGATTAGCGATGAGTGAAATGGGGTCATCGTCCAGATAGTGGACGGCGCCGGTGTCATTACATAATCAAAAAATCCAATACGTGTCGCTATATATATATAGATATATAGATATTGTTGTTGTTGTTTTTGTAGGTATGTTTGTACGAATGTGTAAAAACGCGCCTTCGCTTTTATCGAAGAACCGGGTCAGAACCGCAAGTAACGTACTTGTTTTCTAGCTAGAACTAAGTGCAACTAATCGCTTCAAATACAAATACATATACATATATGCATACAGATATATGTGTGTATGTATTACGCATGAGCAAATCGAAAATCAAACGAGCATGGGGCAAAAGCCTCGGTATAAATCGGGGAATAAACATGTTCCTTCCAGGATTGATAGGACCGCTAACGGACAGTTCAATACAAATACAAAAAAAGCGCATAGAAACTAGCCTATATATAGACTAAAGATCCCGACCAGATCATTGTAACATATACAATACCAAATAAATAAGACAAATTAGCCTAGTTATACAAATGATATGGTACTTAACATATGTACTTATATTTCAGTTGTTCAAAGAGCAAGTCCAATTTAGCGCCTAGGCAAATGACGAAACGGACACACAAATATATGTTCACTAGCGATATATATATATATACAGATATGTATATATATATATAAAGTAAGCTGAGCATAGAGCACACATACATATATATGAGTACATATATATATAATTATAAATCGTTTTGTAAGCATTTTTGTAAGCAACAAAGTCAAGATATTTTTTTTTTGCCTGCTTATAGATAGTTTCGATTTGAACCTTAGTTCCAATAGCTTTGCTTTTAGTTGGATCAATAGTTTTAGTTAATAATATCGCACAAAGTCGCGCAGTGCTCAGCTAAGGCTGAGCTTAAATCTGGTCGTTAGCTTTTAGACTGCAACAACAACAACATTCCTATTTTTATACACTTGCTGAGGATAATATAATTCTGGAATAATAATTGTGTGTAAAGATTTCAAGAAGCCAGGTCTACATATATATGCTCAGATATCTAGCCAGACCATGGTGCTAGGCTGATAAAACTTGGCACTGATACTGCAGAGTATACTTATTATAAATGGTATAGGTTGGATTAGGGTATTTCATCTTCGGTCTGCCGAAGTTAGCAGCTTGGCTCTCTTAATTTTCTTTCGCAATATTATTGTATTTAGTATGTACTTAATCCATGTGTAACTAACTCTTCTTATTGTTTACGTTTTCAGTAATGTGTATAACCGTTAATTTTAGTTGTGAACTTGAATTGAACTGTGTGTTTTTACAATTCTTAGCAATATTTATTCGTAAATGTTTAATTTTTAAGCATTTAATAATATCATATGTGTATTTTGATTGTGAATTCAATTAATTTTTAATTTTTACTGTGATAAAAAAGATGCAAATAAACAATGGCAACAATTTCAACAAATGGCAAACGTTTTTATGAATAAAAAAAAATCGTAGTTTAAATGAAAATACTGCTCAATAATAAACAACCTATGGTAATAGTGCGAATTGCATGGGCTTTAGCAACGTATACGTAATATTTCTCAAACATCTAAGACAGCAAAACAAGCTGTGTTCATATATGACAGAAAAAAAAAAAGAAAATGAAATAATGTTTGCTTAACTTTTCTTTTGTTAGCCTCCTGCATAGCTGGCATCTAGGCGAGGGTTAATAATACATTTTGTCTCTAGACATGACACATTTTAAGCTGCTGCAGCAAATCTTTCAAGTTATTTAGTTTAGCCGGCTTTTTGTTCACATCACCCGCAGCTGCTGCCACAATTTTAGCTGTTATTTTGCGCTGAAGTGCAATGGCCTCTACTTTTTTGGATAGCTGTCAATCAATGGATGAGAGTTACAGTTACAATTGATCCGAAAATAAATCCACAACTTACCTCGTAGGCACGTTTGATAATGCCGTGTGGCATGCCTGCCAGCTTGGCTGCATTAAAGCCATAGGATTTGGGGCAGGCACCCGCTGTGTATTTGTACAGGAAGGTGACTGTCTCCTGTGTGGGATCTGTGTTGTCCTCATTCTCAACCATGCACGCCATATGGCCCAGTGTAATTCTTTTGTCTGTGTGAAAGAAGTCAATCAGGTTGTGGTAATGCGTGGAGAACAGTGTGCGACACTTCAGATTGGCCAAAAAGTTGACCACTGAGGCGGCGATAGCGGTGCCATCGTAAGTGGCAGTGCCGCGTCCCAGTTCATCGAGCAGCACCAGAGAGTTGCACGTGGCATGCTTCAGTATAAGCGACGTTTCGTTAAGCTCCACCAGAAAGGTGCTGTGACCAGCCAGTATATCATCCTGTGCGCCTAGCCGCGTGAAAATTCGATCCACAAGCGAAAGCCGGCAGCTGACAGCAGGAATATGAGCACCCTGGAAGACATAACAAAATGAGTTATCTTAGCACACAAGTCCATGCCAATTACTATTTACAATTTGTGCCATGATAACCAACAAGCCGAGCTGTCGCATTAGCGTGCTCTTGCCGCCCATATTGGGACCAGTGAGTAAAGATAGCGGTGCCTCCGAGTCAGTGCCCAGCTGCAGGCCATTGGGTATGTAAGTAGATGGATTTGCGCATGGATGATAGCCCTCCTCCAGTTCAATGAAGGGCTGTGCCTGCTGCGCCGAGACCAGCTCTGGCACACAGATGACCAATTGCTGGCGCGCATATTCCGCCAGGGCGGCGAGCACATCTAGCGTGGCCACACAGTCGATGCACTGCTTCCATTGTTGATAGTGATTGGAAAACTTTTCGAAGAGGCGACGAGCCAAATCCTTGAGCACCGTATTCCTCGCCTCCTCCGCCTGCTGCATGTCCTTCAGCAGCGCCTTCGTTTCCGTTGTGGTGTAGCGACGTGCGGGCTTCTTGCCCTTGAGCTGACCCTCCAGTGCATACGACTTGTTGGCCTTGTGCGCATGCGACTCCGGCACCTCCAGCTGGTATCGTTTTTTATCCGAGCCAAAGTATACAATACGACACCCAAAATGACGCTCCTGCTCGGTAAGATAAGTCTCTAGGCGCTCCTGGACGTCTGCTATGCGCTGCTGCACCTCATCGTAGTCGGCATCCACGCCAGTCTGTGGCGCAATGACACCCGTCTTGTCGGCTGCCTCATGATCGAAGGCATTCTCAAAAAACTTCAGCTGCTTGCTGAGATCGGGATAACTGCCCCCATTGGGTGGCAACTGAGTTAAACGCTGCATTAGCTTCGTCTCGCATTGCTGAAACATGACCGGCAATTTCATGAGCGTCTCGAATCCCTTGAGTATGCTCATAAAACTGCGCAACTTCTGTTTGTTGTACAGCTTCTCCTCGAAGAGTATGGCCCTTGAGTCTGGATGCTCTGTTTGGGCAATGCGCTTGCTGCCGAACAGATGAATCTGAGCCAAATGCCGCTCAAAGTCCGGCATAGGCGCCAGCAAAGCGCGCAACTGCTGCAGTTCATCGGGCTGGCGCAGCAGCTCTCCAACCGCCTCCTGTCGCTCACGCAGCACAGCTAAATCACAGCTGGGCGCGCATAGCCAATGATGCAGCAGCCGTTTCCCAAACTTGGTGCAGCAATGATCCAGCGTCGACAGCAGCGAATGCTCCTCGCCAACAATGCGCAAATTAGACAATGTGGTGGCATCCAATACCATGTGTGAGCGACGCAGTGTGGCAGCCAGCGGTTGCTTGGTATTCGCCTCCTGCTCCTGATCGGGCGGCACATACAGCTGATAACGCGCCATGGGCAGCACTTTGGGCTCCAGCTTACATTTGGCTATGTAGTGAATGCACTGACCCAGAGCTTTGAGTGCCAGCTTGTAGGGCTCCGCAGGCGTGAGGCCCAGGTGATCCGTGTCCGACTGCATGGTGCGCAACACCAATGGCCAGTTGTCCTCAGAGCCATTGCCGGCATAGTAGCGCTCCGCTAGCAACTTCAGCGTCTTCTCAGCGCTGCAGAGCTGGTTTCCAGCGCAAGGCAGCTGCTCCTTGAGTATGCCGCCGAGCACAGTGCGTAGAATTTGTTGCGTGCGAGAGCTAAGCGCTGATTTCTCGTGAAGCAGCTAAGAATGGGATAAGGGCTCTTAGGATAGTTTGTCAATAGAATCAACTTGTACTTACCAGGACGGGCATATGATGGGAGATCAGCGTTAACAGGCGAGAGCAGCTTTTGTCATCATCGAATTCGCCCACATGGAAATCACCAATGGAGGTGTCTATAAAGCAGATGCCATATTTGCTACTAGTGCCCGCATCCCGCTCCACTATGGCCAACATATAATTGGGCTGATGATTGGGTCCGATGGCGCACTGCGAGCCAAACACTTGGGTGCCACGATCTGTTATCTGGCAGATCTCACGAGCAACAACCTTGTCGAACTTTGTGGCCTTTATTCGCTTGCAGCGCTCGGTCATCATGTCCGGAGTTTCGGTTTGCTCCACACGTGCCACCTAGAGCGGGAAGAATAAATGTTAGATTCGTTTTTACAATTTGCTTTCTGTACTCACCTTGTAGCCCCTGTCTATCAGTATGGAGGACATCTTGTCGAAGGAGATTTCTGGAAAGCCAGAGTGGGCAAATTCGCCGCGCATGTAGGTAAAGCCCAGCTCATTTACGCCCACATCGGCATCGCCGTGATACAGCTCATAGAACTTGCCCACCTTGAAGAAGAGCACACAATCGTAGTTGTCCGACTTGAGTATCCACCACTGACGCACGCCCGGCGACTGTCCATTGAGAAACTTCTCGGGCACGTGCAGCGTACTCTTGTCGTAGTCGGGATGATCTGGTCGCCTGCCGGCCTTGTCTTTAATCTTGTCAGGCTGCAGAAAGTCCAGCTTCTGATGTGGCCACACAACTGGTTCATCCAGATTTGATGTTGTGGTCACAATTTCATCGTATGCAGCGTCCTTTTTGGCATTGCTTTGCAGCTGTTGCAGCTTTTCCATGAACGTGCCACCGACAGCCAATACAGGAGCATCCATTTTGGCCTTCTTGCTGGCAGGCTCATCGTTGTTGTTGTTGTTTATGTAGCTTTTCGAAGCCTTTGTACGCTGCTTCTTGGGCGTGGGATCGTCGTCTATTTCCAGCTCGCTGGGCTCCACTTCCTCGTCGCCGCTTTCGCTCTCCTCACTGATGGTGGCGTCCTTGCCATTTGGCTCATACTCGGAGCCATCATCGGAAAAGTCTGGCTCCGATTTGGATTCGTATTCTTCTTCGCTTTCTGATTCGGGCAATATAATGCGCTTTCGCTTACGTTTGCCTTTCTCCTGCTCCTTCTCACTGCCCTCTTCATCAGTGCTGGCCGAAATCGGCAACTTGCGTTTGGCAGCCGGCTTAGATTCCTTTTTCACTTTCTTCAGATTCCCATTCTGCAAGTTCTCCTTTTGCTGCTCGCTGCTACCGGCGTTGCTGGGCGAGAGTTTCTTTTTGTCAACTGCTGGCGATTTGGCAAAGTAGTTGAACAGAGTGTTTTTTGGCGTTCCACCAGCGCTAGTATTTAGTTTCTTGGACATTTTTCAAGCGCCCAGACCGGCGTACCAATCTCAACTACCAAGAAGACAAATGACGCCAAAAATCTGCGCCAAAATTGAGCGGCAATTAATAGCAGTGCAATAACAGAGCCGCAGCATAACATTAATTATCAAAGTGGCAACGACGAACTGCGAAAGTGTGGCAACGCTAAAATAAAACATCTGTTTACTTTTCGTTGGCTACGCAGAAAACGTTTTGTTTACAACGAAAGTCAAAAATACCAAAAGGCCGGAAAAGAATAAAAGTCAAAATAAAATATGTCGCTGGCGGATGAACTACTTGCAGATCTAGAGGAGGACAATGACAATGACATCGACGATGCCGAAATGGCCGATGCCGACGATGTTGAGCAGGCAACACTCAACCACGAGCTCGCTGAAAAGTTGCTGAAGCCTGGGCCGAATCTTATGGAAGTGGACGTAACAGTCCAATCCGTGCGGGAGCTGTGCAAGCTGCGCGACTCGGAGCGTTTACAGAACACTCTAAAGCAAATCGAGCACTATGCAAGTCGGCAGCGAAGCGCCGCCGAAATGTTGGGCAGCGTGGAATCGGATCCGGAATACTGTCTGATTGTGGATGCGAATGCGATTGCCGTGGATATTGATAACGAGATCTCTATAGTGCACAAGTTCACAAAAGACAAGTACCAGAAACGCTTTCCGGAGCTGGACTCGCTAATCGTGGGCGAAATTGAATATTTGCTGGCTGTCAAGGAGCTGGGCAACGATCTGGATCAGGTCAAGAACAATGAGAAGCTGCAGGCCATACTCACTCAGGCCACCATCATGATAGTCTCGGTCACTGCATCCACCACGCAGGGGTAAGTAATAGTTCCTAATTCAACCAACAGCATTTAATTGTTCGCGTTTTTTTCTTAGCACCATGTTAACGCCCGCGGAGAAGGCAAAAATCGATGAGGCCTGCGAAATGGCAATCGAGCTGAACAATTTCAAATCCAAGATCTACGAGTACGTCGAGAGCCGTATGACCTTCATAGCACCCAACTTGTCCATGATTGTGGGCGCCTCCACAGCTGCCAAACTTTTGGGCATTGCTGGCGGCCTGACCAAGCTCTCCAAAATGCCGGCCTGTAATGTGCAGGTGCTGGGCTCCCAGAAGAAGACGCTCTCGGGCTTCTCGCAGACACAAATGTTGCCGCACACGGGCTACGTCTACTACTCACAGATTGTGCAGGACACGGCGCCGGATTTGCGACGCAAAGCGGCGCGTCTTGTGGCTGCCAAGTCGGTGCTGGCAGCGCGTGTTGATGCCTGCCATGAGAGCGTGCATGGCGAGATTGGTCTAAAGTTCAAGGAGGACGTCGAAAAGAAGCTGGACAAACTGCAGGAGCCGCCGCCGGTGAAGTTCATCAAGCCGCTGCCGAAACCCATCGAGGGCAGCAAAAAGAAGCGCGGCGGCAAACGTGTACGCAAGATGAAGGAACGCTACGCGCTTACCGAATTCCGCAAGCAAGCGAATCGCATGAACTTTGGCGATGTAAGTGTATTAACATGTGTATTCGTTTTACTTGTTAAATGATTAACAATTTATCCCACTGGCAGATCGAGGAGGACGCCTATCAGGGCGATTTGGGCTACTCGCGGGGCACCATTGGCAAAACGGGCACTGGTCGCATTCGTTTGCCGCAGCTGGATGAGAAGACAAAGGTGCGCATCAGCAAGACCCTGCAGAAGAATCTGCAAAAGCAGCAGGTCTACGGCGGCAACACGACTGTGAAGCGTCAAATATCGGGTACTGCGTCCAGCGTGGCGTTTACTCCACTGCAGGGTCTGGAAATAGTTAATCCACAAGCGGCGGAGAGATCCCATACCGAAGCCAAGTATTTCTCGAATACATCCGGCTTTCTGTCCGTGGGCAAACGCACCACTTAAAGGGACCGCGAGTTTCTTATAAAATTAAGCATTTTTATTTAGCAATTTGTCGGCATTGTGAGATGTTCGATGCGCTGCGGGATTTGTTAGGCCTAATAAAGCTGGAGAGATTCTTGAAATAGTCCACATATTGATTCGCTAACTAAGCTTGCCAACTTCCAGTTTACGTTGAAGGGCCTCCCACGAGTTGTTTAGGAGCACCGCCAAAATGCCCGCCACGGTGAAGACGCCGCCAACAATCGAGCAGCAATTGGTGGCAAAGTGCCCAAAGGAGCTGCAGGGCAAATCATGTATGACTACCGACTTATTGAATCTTAGGTCTAACAGTTACTTACACATGCCTCTCTGCGTACTTGACCATCAGCGGTGAGAGCTCATAGCTAAAGAAGATGCCCGGCATGCCACGCTCCCGATCAGTTAAATCCTTGCGATGCCGCGTGACCGAGAACTGATTTGTATATATGGGCTGGCCGTCGCTGTGCCGCTCATAGAGCGTCGGCACAATTTTCAAATAATAGTTGAACATTTCACTTTTGGATTCTGAAACGATACATTTTCAAAAATTCAAATTTTAAAAACTTATTTGCATTGCATTTCATACATATTGATTGCCGTTACAGTAGAAGTGTCATTAAATTGAAGTATCATTCTGCTATAGAGACCAATGCTCACAAGCGCCATCTGGCAACATAAAACTGAAGTTTAACGCCAGGGCTGCTTTGGCACACATGTTAAACTTTTGACAGCGACAATTGGGATAACAAAATTGTTTTTTGTAAGTCGGCGCCGACAAAACTAAAAAATTTCAGTTTTTTGGGCAAATTTGGGAGACGAACGCCGAAAAAGCCCAGACAATAATTCAAATAAGAAAAAATTGAAGTCCGCTAACAATTCTTGCAATACAAACAAGACAAAGTGCAAGTCGCAGAGGAGATCGCCAATATGCCGTTGCCCAGCGGTTCCTTCTCCCAAAGTGGACCCACATGCTTTGATAAAATGAAGACTGGCTTCACCATTGGCTTCTGTGTGGGAATGGCCAGCGGTGCCCTATTTGGCGGCTTCTCAGCACTTAGGTGAGCCTCGACAAACGTGCACTTGTCCACGCGTGACGCAAGTGTCGCACGCACTTGGATTATGTAATTACCGGCTAATTATATGAAACTGCAACTTTTAGATATGGACTACGTGGACGCGAGCTAATAAACAATGTGGGCAAAGTGATGATTCAAGGTGGCGGCACTTTTGGCACCTTCATGGCCATTGGCACTGGCATACGTTGCTGAGAGCTACCTGACCCGGATTGCATTTTGATTGAATATAATTACACTTCCCCCATATCCCCAACCCCCCAACATATGCTAAGTTTTTAAGTTAACTTAAAATGAATGAATGCTTTAAAAATTTATGCTATGTATAAGTTATTGCAATAGACGAGTTGTTAAGCCAAATCCAAGCATGACCTTTGTACTCACCCTGTACATCCACACGCAGCCCGTCCAGTGGATGCGTTTTGGCAAATTCAATCTTCTCGCCGAAAGAGAGGTGATTAATGGTGTGAGAGAGCTTCACATTGGTGAACTGAAAGTCGTGTATGTGAAACTGACGGATGGAGAAACTCTTGCCGGGAGCAAAGTGGAAGCTGCCTGCCATCTGAACGAAGTACAACAAATATATATTAATTGTCATCCGGATGAGCTGCTGCCATGACTTACCCGGTTCACCTCTAGGTGGCCCTGTATGCGGCAGCCTTCCTTGAAGGCATCTTCATCGGTGCGCTTGTATTTTCCTTTGCACTGCTCGATTTTGTCCACCTGCATGTTCCACTTGCGCACCCGATACGCATCTAAAACATCCTCGCACGTGTTGCAGCAACTAAAAAAAAAGGTTGAAATGGTTATAGAGGAAGTCAGTAACACTGTGGATACACTCACTGTGTGGCATTGTGCTCGGCACCGTAGCAGCTGCCACAGGTGCTGTTCTTATTGGGCGGCGACACGGCCACAATTTCCTTGATGGGCGTTTCCTTTAGGGGCTGTCCTTCGAGATCTAAGCGATGCTTGAACACATCGTGGTCCACGCGCAAATGCGTGTCACCTGAGGAGTCCATTGCATCCAGTGATATATAATTGCATGCCAAATTGTGCAGCGTGACGTCCAGGTTGATGCGCAGCTTGTGACCGCGTGTCGTGTCCACAAAGAGCTCCTCGCTCAGCATCGGCTTCATGTAGTTGAGGAACTCCAGAAAGACAAGCAGGCTTATAATGCTGCTACTAATGATTGTAACTATATTACAAGAAACACATTTAGCTTATTTGTTTATATTGTATACAAAACTTGAAACTTACCGGCGGCGCCGCCCACTGTGCGCACGCTAAAATCATCTAGGGTGCGCGGATACGCATCCAGTCGACGTAAAACATCAGCGAATTTCATATTTTATACACAAACACAAATAATTTAAAAGAAAGATACGTTTAAAAGAAAATTTACATGATTTTTATAAGCGGCAAGCGAATTGACGAATGTGACGTGGTTGATAAACAGCTGAGAGGCAACGACACAAAACAAGTGGCTAAGCTGCCACCTAGTCGTGGTGCTGCCAGATCACTGAAAATTAGTTCGTTTTAATAAAGCGCGCGATTCAAACGTACCATGGATTTAATTTACAAAGAAGTGGCATGTACTAGTGTTGCCCAATCGCTAAAAATGCGTAACCCGCTACGTTCAAAAGATTTTAAAATACTACATAACATAAATAAAAATAATCATGTGGGCAAATGCTTTTACTGGCTTAGTTAGCCATAGACAATAGAGATTAAAGGGCTTAAAATGCATTTCGTTTATGGTAAGCGGTGGACCATATGCCTGCTTCGCCGTCTTCTGGCTTAATTAACAAAACACCCCAGCGACCCATGAAGTCACCCGCTCCATTCATTTGTGGGGCAGGGACATATTGTTTAATAGTGTTGTCATGTCTTGAGGCTGTGGTTGCGCATACATTAGGCAAACCCTGCGGGCCACGCCCACTCAAGCGATGGTGTGGTCTACTAGACCGCGTCTAATTTTATAATACATGTTAAACAGATGAAAGGTTAATTGAAGGGAACCACAAGCTTCGACAGGCCAGGCAGCGCTTGGCTTTTAAGGGTTGTTGTTGTTGGTGCCGCTGCTCAAAGCCACCAAGAACAACAACAATAAAAGGGAGAGTAATCGGGCAGCCAAGGGATTTTGGTTAAAGTTAAAAGTTTGCGCTTAAATATAAATCACCAATACGACTTGACGGCTGACTGAAAGCCAACCCCACATGAGCGCGGGGCGATCCCAAGATGCGGATACGCATACCGCGAATTTGTGTAATTAGCAATTAAGCTCAAGTCCGCAAAAGCAGCGTTAGACCCGCAATTCCTTTGTCCCCAATTCAGATGCCTGAAACTTGAAAGCTCTTTGCATTTACTTTGTCCAGTAATCCCAAATCAGGCACGGCACCAGATGACAAAGATTAGCTACTTGCAATTTTTCTTATTTCTGTCGAGCAAGCATAAAGGTAGGGTATTGAAAAGCGGACATATATAAGGTAATAAAGAATCGCTATGCGCAAGAACAAATGGTTTTCATTGATTTACTTAAGAGAATATTGGCTAGGATTAGTTCCCAAAATTATAAAAGCTGATTGTTCAAATTGTTCAATCTATTTTTGATCTCGTTAAACTCTTCCCTTTGCCAAGTGTCTTTCTTTTGCGGCTGTCTTGAGCTGAATTACAATACCAATACGCATTACACATAGACATTTGCCTCTGTGGGTCAGTCATAGGGTATTTGAGGTTTGCCATGATACCATGTCTCCCGCCCCAAATGGCTGCTTATCTGCCGTGCTATCGCTAGCCGCACTAATTTGCATTTCTAACCATTTCGTTCTAACCAATTCGCGTCGTTTCTCATTTGAAACAATGAACCCAAGAACAACGAGAGTCATTGTGCTCTGTCCGGGCTCCGGACAATAAAAGCCAAGAGACCCAGACAATGAGAGAGAGCGTGGAATGGATGGAGTGTAAGAAACTTGCCAACTGTAAAGCAGAAAAGAACTTGGCGTAAAGCAGCTTAAGCAATCAGGACCGCCTAATGGATATTGACACTTTAATGCCCATGCCCACCGACTGCTCCTCCAGAGACCAGGGCAACCCGTGCAGATGTCGTCCTGAGATTTGCCTCAGTTTCTTTTTTCTTTTCTTTCTTATTTTTTTTTTTTGATTTTTTTGCTGTTTTATGCGGCATTTTGTTCTTTAAACAAAAATTGCAGTGCCGAAATTAATTATAGAGCCGCTTGGCCATATTTAATTAAATGTGGACATTTTAAACTTGCTTACCAACCCCCGCTCTATCTACCTCTCACCCCCTCGCACCCTCTGCCTCTCTCTCTCTCTCTCTCTCTCTCTCTCTCTGAGTGGAGCGGACCAAAAGGCGTAATTAATTAGTGGAGACGTGCCAAATAATTGCGGTAAAAGTAACTTTTCTTTTTGGTTGGACTTCTTTATTTTTTGGTCAAGAAATGTTTCAATTACGTGTATTACACGCCAGATGGTAGAGCGGGGTTACGGGGAAGGCAACCGGAGGGCTGCCAAAGTTTTGGGCCATTGCGCTCAGGTGGAAATTAATTAAATTAGCAGGCGTCACTTGAGCGCGCAATTAAGCAAAGTGTCGACCAAAGACTTGAAATATTTTGCCAAAACGGATAACACACCGTGCACTTCCTCCACACCCCCCTCCCCAGCCCCCCTCACGTTGTCGCACATATTTTTGCATACTTCTCTCAGTTAGCCCGCCACACGCCCACTCACTTCCGCACTAAAAACCGAAAACGTCATTTCCGACAAATTAGCCCAGTCAACTGACAACGTAATATTGTTGCACTACCCAATTTGTATTCGGATTTCTATGTGTATTTGTATTTTAACTGCCAGCAGCAGCGACTAACAACCGACACGGCCACATTTTGAGCATATTTCCTGTGTTAGACGAAAAATGTGCCCGATGGCGATTGCCAAACTGACCACCTACAAAAGTTTCAGTTACGTTCACAGAAATGTACATTCAATTTATGAACTTTATTGAAATTGTATAACGAACATAATATCTTTGTTCACATAACTCCGTTCGCTTGAAAAAAAAAAAACAAAAATATATTTCTATTCTGTCCACTTTTATTGTACATCTACTAATGATGTATATTAACATGGAAATTATAGCTTCTATGATCGCGATGTATGCCCTTTTTATGTTTATAGCCCCTTTTCGAAAACGACTTGGACTAGGTACATGTTACCATTATGTTTCGCACCCTCAACTGAATGTTTTTGCACCCCTTCGTGGAGCTATACAAAATGACGGTTCGGCCCTCTACCTGTTCGAACGCTATCTAGTTTTCCAATCTTAGCTTAAATTGAAGCTTTTCCCACCTGAGCTACCTATTGGCACGTCGCGGCGTGTCGCACGTCGGATGCAGTGCGTAAAGTTCCAATTAATTGCATCACATTTCTTCTGGCATTATTAATTGTCAACGCGCATTAATTGCATTTGTAATGCGTCATAATTACTGCAAATTATGCGCTCACACCATGAGCAACAACTTCACGTGCGTATATTTTAGTTATTTTTTTTAAATGATCAACTTGAAAAATGTTCTATTAAATGTGTGAAAACTGCTTGCAGAAGTATTCTATGAAGTATTCCACATTTACAAGGTATATATGTGAAAAGCCTAGAAGTATTTTGAGTATCTGGAGAAAACGATATTCAACATCGTATCTATAGTTTTTCTTAATCTAATTTTTTACTAATTTAATTTTTGCTTTGCTAATTATTTTATTATTATACCAATAAATAACCCGTGGCCAGTTCTGAATTTCCTTAACATATATTGCTATTTATATATACATATGTAAGTATATAATTTACTAAGCCAAGTATTCACAAGCACACGCACGATTAATTTATTGACAGCAAGCGAGTTAATTAGAGCGAGAGTGTGAGCAGAAATAACGTTTATTAGGTTGGCAACACGTCTTGTTTACTTTAACAGTTTACTTTACTATCACAGCATGAAAAATTGGCAGTGTTACTAGGATTTCTGAGAATCGCATAGGAGGGCGATGCTTAAAAATGCTTTTGTCTGAATTCGAGAGCAGTGGTAGCTTTACATGATTTCCTTTGGGCATAGGAAACGTAAATGTATGCAAATATACATACATACATATTCATACATACATGCATGTATACGTATGTATGAACATATAAACATACGTGTATGTTTGTATATAAATTTTTGACAAAAATACGTAAATACATACATGCATGCTTTTATTAATATGTACATCTAAACAAACATATATGTGCATACATTTTACACGCACATATGTACATACATACATGCATATGTATACATATGTACCTATAAACATACATGTTTATATACATATACATATATACTCTCAAACATATAAACATACATGTACATACAAATATATACATACATATAAACATACGTGTACGCACATACGTACATGTGCACATATATACATGCATACATAATGTATGCATAAAGTATATAGTAATAATCATGTTACTTAAGTAAGTTTTTCAGTGAATTTAGGCTTAGATTAAACCAAAGTTCAAGTTTTCAGCTTTTAGCTGCTGTCACTAGAAATTGAATATTTTTTCAGTGTTAATTGCAATTTTATTGCATTTTGTCGGCTGCACCTTTGGCTTGTGGTGGATGCTGGCAAATGCTGTGAGTGAGGGAAATCAAACTTTTGGACCTTTTGTGTTGGGGTTTTATTCAAGGGGTTAAGAGGCGTAGGCGGGGAGGCAGGGCAGGCTGGACTCATGGTCACGTCAACCAAAATGCATTTTATAAATTCTGATTCTTTTTGTTGTGTCCTTCGCCGCGGCTGCTGCTGCTGCTGCTGTTGCTGTTGCTGCAGCAACACGAAAAATTATTTACATAAATATCTGCGCTGTCAATTGTGTGTTGTGGCATGTAAAGTGACAGAAGCACACAAAATGGCGCCGCCGCTGCCGTTGCTGCTGCCAGCGTCGACGCCGCTGCCGTGTACGTGACTGCACATTTTTTCGCTGCGTTTTTACGAGTGTGCAAAGTGGGCGTGGCGATCAAATGCAAATGTGCAATTGTCTGCGTCTCCCTGTGTGTGTGTGTGCGTGTGTGTGTGTGTGCGTGTGTGTGTGTGTGCGTGTGTGTATACTGTGGGCAGGGCATGGCGGTCAGACGTCAACCGTTATGGCTGCCAAAGTTTTCAATTTTCCACTTAATTGCTTTCAATTAAGCAAAGAGTACTCTTTAGTCCCGCACACACACACACACACACACACACACTCACACTCACACACACATAGAGTAAATGGGCCCAGTAGGCAACCCCATTGCGTTGGTTGTTATGTCCGTTCAATTAAATTACACACTAAAGCGGCGTGTCCTTAGTCCTGCTGCCGCAGCATGTCAACCCTCAGCGCCAGCGCACTTTTCGCATTGTATGTTATCATTGTCAAGAAGTTGCAGCGCCGGCATCGCCAGCGTGTTGCAACATTTTTGGACAGCCAACCACAGTGGTCACAACTCCCAATCAATCACAAGAGTCTCATAAAAATCTGTTTAGCTAAATTGCAATTCAAGCTCTTGACTCTCAAGACTGTAAGCCTAACAACTATTTTCGATGGATCGGTTCACGGTTCAAACCCATGTCTTGCCCTAAAGTTAGGTTCAGAATTGTTTTGAAAGTTTTAATTAGAACAATTCCATATCCTATAAATAAATTCTTAATTTTTTGTTTAATTATTTGAAAAAAATTAAAAAAGTATAAACTTGACATATTACATCATCATAATTACTGGGATAGTCAAAAAATAACAAATTTGGCAATAGAATTTTTTTAAGTCCAAGAAGAAAGTTATATGAAACCAAACAATTAAAAAAATGTTTGGCTCGTTTCAGGCTTAAGCTCGACTCTTCTTTACCTCTAATATGGTTTAATTTGAATTCTTTATATATTCAACAATTTAATTTTTACATCCGGTTCTTAAAACTGTTGCCACTGTGCGGCTGCCACAGCTCTGAACGCACTCAACGTTCGTCGCTTCTCCTGTGCGTTGCATGTTTGTTTGTTTGTTTGTTTGTTTGTTGGCTGCGTGTTTTTGACAGTAAGCAGTTTGTGTGCGCCTTGATTGTTGCACTTGCCTGGCCAAAGGTCAGGCCCGACGTGCGTGCAGAGAGGGCAACAAATAAACAAACATTAACCTGCACCAGCAGCAACAGCAGCAGCAGCAGCAACAGCAACTCTTTTGAGCTTGCCCCTGACTCGGATGCTGCCTCGGTTTGGGCTTTTCCCATTGCACAATATGCAAAAGAGCGTGTAATGTGCGCCGGGCTGTGTCTGAAAGCAGCAACAAAAACAATAACAACAACAACAACAGCTGGTGAAACAACAAGTGCAGCAACAACAACAACAACAACTGGCCTCTGTGGTCAACTAATGCCACAGAATGGCTCACACATTGCCCAGGTGGACTTTTCGGCGCCTTTACAAAGGATATTTTAATTACATTTACGCATATTGTGAAATTGAATAAGGCCAAGCCTCTGGAATATGCATAGTATGTGTTTAATGGGAAGGGGGAAGGGGAGGGTGGAGTATGGTTTAGTTAAGCTGCAATGTAAACAAGTGAAAAGCATTACCAAGACAGGCGCAAAGCTGTTTAGGGGCATGCTTGAGTATTATACGACTCGAATTGCCTTTGTGTGCTATATTATGACTACGACGGGGTAATCGTGCATTATATTATTGCTCTTTTAGCAGGGTGTCAAGTGTGCAGGACAATGCAGGACAATGGCGAGCTTAGGTTAGATTATTTCCCAGTTGAAGGTTTCTTAACTGAATTCATGCTTATTAATATATAATATATTTCTATCCCATAATTTAGTTACGGCAGCTAATTATCTAGGAAATAATCTGAATGTCGGTTCTAGCCAGGGAAACGAAGCCCGAACCTAATATTATATAATTCAAAAATGGTTCAGTTAAAAATAAACTGTGACTAACTTGAAAGATGTGGAAAATCCAAGCACGAACCGAACCTAAAGGCAAGAAGCCGGTTCAAACAGTGAGCCGACAACTTTTTTGTTTTCGCAGCCCTAATATGAACTTTTGAGCCCTACAGCTCAGAACTTTGGTATATTTGTACAATTTTCCAAAATATATATTTTAGAAGCTAACCGTTCAATTAGCTTTCTACGCTCGGCAACTTTTAGATTATATTATTCGTGTTTATAATAAGCACAGTTAAGCTTAGAAAAGCAGCCGTTTGAGTTTCTATTTCTGCAGTCAGTTAATAGAGAAAATTCCATACGTGTCTTTGGTAATGCGTAGGTAGGACACATTTCAGCACTCAGCGCTGACCACTGGGGGTCTTAGTTAGCCCACTCCACACCTACATGGCGCACAGCAGTTGGCCAATCCAGACCACGGCAGGCGCAATTCCCGGCCGCAAGGCTAGAGCCTAATCGAACACGTTTCATATGACTGCGGCGCTAAAGATTACATTTTAATCTCTGTGGCCCCCCTCGAATGGGGTTTCATGCAACTAATCAATGCCTCGTACTTGATTTTAACTTGCTTGTAATTGGGCAACGATGGAGATTGGCGCTAGAAGTTTGGATCTCGTCGACAGGCGGTCATGGAGCTGGCGATAAATGTCCGAAAAAATTCCAGGCGCGTACACGGCGCACTCTCTCTCTCTCTCTCTCTCTCTCTCTCTCTCTCTCTCACTCTCGCTCTGTGCTTTTCTCTTGTTGTCTAACGCGCGGCGGTGTGAAATTACCGTTTAATGAAAAAGCAGCAGACCCACCGTTCAACCGACCAGCAGATACAAATACACAGATACAGCTACAGCTACAGATAGAGCTACAGATACAGATACAGATACATAGCTGGCGTAGGTAGCCAGATATTTCTTTTTGCTGAAATGCTAGAAATTGCCACCGCTGCCAACGCTGCACAGCACGTGACAAGGTAAAATAAAATGAGAAGCTATCAGCGGACAGCGGCAGAGCCTGCCGCTCGCTGCCTGCCCCAGTCGAGAGATACACCAATGCCCCAGGTTGAGCTTGAGCAGCAGCAGTTGTTGATAGCCCAGTGCAGCTACAAGATGCACAGCAGCGATGCAAGAGATACAACATCTTATTAGTTTGCAGTGCGAGAATATGTTTACATTGCGAGCCAGAGGTTAGAGCAGCAGCAGCAGCAGCAGCAGCAGCAGCAGCAGTAGCAGTAGCAGCACCTGCAGTAGATTTGCATATGGCATTTAGCAGCTTTGAGCTGCATTCTAGTGTTTTCGTGTAATCCGCTTGTCCGTTAGCTACTGGCTGTGCTCCAACATGGTACACACAACACAACTGAGCTGTGTTATAAAGCATTTCAAATTATTTTGACATTCAATTTCTCTAAAGATTTGCAGCAAACTACTGTAACTACTGTAACTACTGTTGCAGTGGATTCTAAATCTGTTACCGAGATTTTATGATAGCTTTTCTTTTTTTTTTTTAGAAACCATTTAGTAACTGATGCCAGGTGGGTTGCCTATGTTTAGTTGCTGCAACTGAAAAGTTGCTGTGGGTTTTCACAGCTGCAAGTATTTATTGAAAAATATTTTTTATAATAAGAAGGGAGACCCGACCAATGCATTTATCTAGCCATATGTTTGCTAGTTGCCAATTGTGGGTGGAATATCAAATATAGCCCGCAAATTGTATATGAAAATATGTACAGCTTTAAATATTTTCAGTACAACAGGCAAATGTTAGTTAAAAATAGAATTATTTCTTTACAAATAGGGTTTGAACCAGTTGGAAAAGCCGAAGCCAAAGGCAAGCTGCTGGTTCAAACCTTCGAAAGGCAACATCAACTAATCAATTTAATTTTTGTTTTTGTTTTGGATTTTCACTCCTCACTGCTGCAGTACAATTTGAATTTAATCAGTTAACTTTATTCAGTAAGTTTTTTATATATTTATCATTAGTTACTATAGTACGACTGCTCTAAGGACCAGTAACTTTTACTGTTGCAGTTAAGCATGCAATGCAGTAAGTATTTGTTCTAATTTTAGACCAATAAGAGGCCTTCTTGTGAGCAGTAAATTAAAGTACTTCCTGTGTTTCAATACTTTCAATTCAGGGGAGTTACTGTTGACATTTAAGTGCAGTCAATTAGCATATTTTCAAGTTTCAGGCATAGCTTACTGCTGTGTTGATAACTCACTTGCACTTCCTGCTGTTACTGCACGGGGTAGAAAGAAAAACCCTATTAACCTTTTAAATTTCGAATGTTAACTAGAAACGGCAGGGGTGCTGCTGCTGGCCAAGTGCATCTTAAATGCTGCTCTATGGCCAGCCTGGTGGCTGTTTCTTAGCCAAACGCTGTCGCACTTTGCACAATTTACGTGCACATAAATTACCATTAATTAAATATTTCTGCGCTAATGCCGTCGACCATCGGCCAGGGTAATCACAGCACCTTTTGGGCCAGCTACCCGGCTACCTAGCTACCCAGCTACCCAGCTGCTGGCCGTAAAGCGACCGACAAGTGACACCAACCAACACCGACAACGAAACCGACACGGACACCGACACCGACACCGACACTGACACTGACACCAATACAACTAAACACGTTCATTAGGCTTAATGTAGCAGAGCAAGTTGCAACAGCAGAAAGCCAACGATGCGAACCGGGCCAAGACGTTTGCATATGACAAATGCAGCTTTAAAGCAGCGCTGCGCAGTCTCTGTCCAAGTGGCAGGCGCGTGGCCAGACCGTAGGGATACTGGGCTGTGTCTGGGTCTGCGTCTGGGTCTGGGCCTTAAATTTATGGAATTATGAATAATATTTAAAGAGGGCCCCGAGGGCGGCCACCGGGCAGTCAATGTCGGAAGAAGGGCCAGTTAGTTCTGCTGGCTGATTGCCTCGGACGGTGACGAATCGATTGATGTCTCGCTTTGAGTTATCACGTCGCATGTCTTCAAAAACTTTAACAAGCCATATACGAAAGAAATTATACGCAGCTACTACATATATATATATATATATATATATTTTGTATCTGTATCTGTATCTGTATCTTTGTCGTGCGCTGCATTTTTGATGAAAATCACTTATAATCCCATCAACATTCCCATGACTTGAGCTCCATTGGGCCTCCTCCCTCGAAAATCAATTGAAAGTTAATGTCTTGTGTAGGAACCCATCTCTACATGCTGTTCTTCTTCTGCTTGTTGTTGTTGTTGTTTATTTGTTCTTCTTCGTTTGCTTTTTATTGATGATGTCTTTGTTTATGTGTGTTGTCGCATTGTTTGTTGTTGTCGTTGGACGCGCTCCAGCAATTTGTTGTTATATATATCAAAAACCAAAACACATCAAACGCCAAGCAGAGCCAGGGAACAGCCAGCGAGCCAGCAGCGAGCACTAAATAATTACCAAACAACATCCGGTGCCCCGGGAGGACATAAGGCGGCTGTCGGTTCCATTTTCACCCCACTTCCCGCCCTTGTTGCATGCACCCCATGCCCCATTCACCACACTCTCAAAATCCCTCCGTCGCGTCATCGTCAACGTTGTTGTTTTGGGTTGACAAAGTGTTTCACTTAATATCGCATGACGCCTCGTATGATGGCATTGAAGATGAGCTACTCAATGGATTTTATTTTGATTTGTTGTGTTTTTTTTTGTTGTGGAATGCTGAAATTATATTTATAGCTGGTGGGGATATGGTTATTACCTTGTAAACTCATATATATGTAGGTTTTACACTTTGCTCTATTGCCAGAAACAAGTTGACATGCATTAGATGGATATGCAAGGGGTTCGAATCTGGAATTCTATTTAATGGGCTATTATAAACTGAGCCTTAAACCAGACCAGTTGACTTAAAAAAAAACAACCAAGCCGAAACTGGTTCAAAAGGGGTTTGATTAAAATATAAATTTGTTGAGGAAGATAATAATGAAAAACATATCTGAAAAACATCTCAACACACATTTAGATTGCATCTTATGTAAACAAACTACAAATTTATCTTATTGCATTTGGTATCCAACGTTCATTAAGCTTTCCTTACTAGCCAGATGATTATCAAAAGATCATTTCCCAACCAAATATTGACATTTACGCCATATGAAAGAGCTCGCAGTATGCGAGAGCTGCTAATTGCCAGCTACATTATCCAGGCATATCAGTGAAGTATTCGCATTATATGGCATTTGCCATGCCCACTTTTCATCTATATATGTATATGACAACAAATTGTTGTCTGCATGCCACAAAAAAACCCGCTCATTCCAAATATGTTTGGCACTTTTTGTTGACATTTTGCCGTATGATTTCCATAAGCTGCCACGGCTGCCATAGACAAGTAGCTGCCCTCATCCCCTCGCGCAATTACACACACACACACAGAGGCGCGCGCACGCACGCACACTCGCGCACACATGTTGCTTTTTTTAGGTTATAAGACAGCAAACAACAAATCCCCAACACCGCAACGCACTTAGCGCTGGCTGCGCAGTCGGCGTCAGCGTCAGCGTCAGGCATCGTCAGAGCCGCCAGCTTGCAGTGACAATTGTCAATGAAGTTTCCGTAATAAATTTTCGTCTTTTGGTTGTCTCTCTCCCCAACCAAAGCGAGCGACTAACTTGACACGTTGCTCTATGTGTGCGTGTGTGTGCGCGCATGTGTGTGCCTGGTTGCATGCAACGCTGTGGCAACACTAAGGCAACGGCTCGTTTGCCACGCCACACGGATTTGGTGTCGCGGCTTTTTATGAGGATCAGCTGCAGTTGTTGCCATATAAAATATACAAGAAGCCCCAAATTGATCTCGAAGATGCCGCTGCTATAATACTCTATTTAGTGATTGCAGCTAATCAATTAACTATATGTATTAATTAAATTAAAATATTTTCTTATAGTTCTATTACTAAAAGCCGAATATCGTATGCTGTCTAATAAGCTAGTCAGGCAATAATAATAATAATCATAGTAATAATTATAATAATTATAATAATAATAATGATTATAATAATAATGATGATAATAATAATAATAATAATAATAATAATAATAATAATAATAATAATAATAATAATAATAATAATAATAATAATAATAATAATAATAATAATAATAATAATAATATTAATAATAATAGCAATAATAATAATATAGTTAATAATAAAACTAATCAACTTAATAATAGAAAAAAATGTATAACAAAATAAATAAATGTGCGCAAAGTGATAAATTGATGGGTTTTTTGTAATTATTTAAATTGTACGGAAAATTTAAAAATTAAATGTTTGGATCCAGTATACAGTATGTCACATCCATATATATGAAAGCCGTGAGCTTTAGATGATTGGAAACATTAAAACTCACTTTAGATTTGCGGCAAAAAATCACTTAGCTAAAATACCCACAGAAATATAGTTAAAAACATTCAATGGCTATACGCTTGGCTATACTGCAGCGGGAGGGAGATTCTTTTAATATGCAAAATTCACAGCATTAATTACACTTGCCGCGCATCGCTGTTGTCTTTGAAGCAGCTAACAACGTGGCAGGGACAGAGACAGAGACAGAGACTCAGACGGAGAAACAGACACAGATGCAGCAGCATCAGAGCCCGAAGTTGCCACGTTGCACGTTGTACGTTGTTGAGTTGCCCGGCTACCCGTTGCGTTTTCCCAATGTGGATAACATTTCCCACTCAATTACCCTGACGCTGCGACCGCCCGCCTGTCCGCCCGTCCGCCCGTTCACCCCGTTCGTCCCGTTTGCCCGCCGAGGCATAAATCATTTACCATAAAAACGTCGCCTTGTCTACACTTTTCCTTTTCGTATGCCAAAAATATAAGCGGAACGCTTACGAAACACTTGAAACATGAATCGGCGGCTATTGGGCATAGTCTCTGCGGTAAAGGGGTAAAAGGGGCCGTGTGCGGCGGTTGTGCGGCTCTAACACCCACCGCCGCCCGTGCCCCCATCCTCCAGCCATTCAATAATCGTCAACAGTTGCGAGATTTTCGAGTGCGCTGCCATGTTTCGATGTCTATTTTTGGGCGTCGCACGTTTAGCTCGACTCTTTTTTTGGACAAATGTCTGGCTGCGGTCCGCGGACCGTGGACCACAGGCATATTCATAAATTCCCATGTGAGTGCTGAAAAGTTGCCGCCGAGCAGGCCAACTGAATGTTTGTGCCACAAATTGTTGCCGGCAATTTTGCAAGCTTGCAGTCGTAATTCAATTAATTAATAACATTATTTGATTGTCCTTTGTTTGTCTAGCCGTGTGCTGCGGCTGCGGCTGCTGCCGCAATTAATTATAATAATTAGAATTTAACAAGCATTCAAAAGCAACTTGTTGTCCATGTTGTTGTTGCCGTTGTTCTACTTCATCTTGCTGTCAGCCAATCCTGCCCAGCTGTTTGTCTTCCATTATTATTTAGACGTCGGGGAGGCAGGCGGCAGGCGGCATGAGGAGGAGGAGGACAGACGTGCGCAGCTTCATCGATTTCTTTTTAAGTGGAGCTGCCTCAAATTGCGTTTGCTGCCAAAGGTCACAAATTTTTACCGGGAGGCATCCAATTCCCTTCGTATTAATGCTGTGCGTAGGCGGTGGGGCGTGGGGAGGAGACGCCTTTTGGGAATTCCGTTCAGTAGTTTGTTTTGTTTGTGCTTATTTGGCGTAAATTTATGGTGGGAAAGAAATAGCCCTCTCAATGTTGTTTATAAATATATCAAAAGTAAACAATAGCATTCGGAGCTCTGAAAAATGTGTTCTTAATAAAGATGCTAATAGACTGCCGCATCAATGATGCATCCAAAAGATTTAGCAGAAGGGGTCTCAGCATATCACTTACAACAATGTTGGGGAGTCGCCTGAGTTATCCCAAGTGTATAAACTGAGGGACTAGAATCTAGAGACTCAATGTGTGTGGGAAAGATGTGGTGACAAATATGTTAAGACATATTTTGGATAGAATCAAAGGAATCAATGTGTGTATCATAAAAAACACAACGAATGCAGCTGTAGACTTTTTGCTGTAGTAGCTTCCAGTGTTGGAATTCTCAGATTAAAAGATATTTTCTATTTGGTTTTCCCTATACCAAACTTCAGTTTAGTTTTCCATCTATCAGTAATTTACAAAAGACTCCTGAAATTTTCACAGAATGATTCGATCTGTGATTACACGAGAATCGAAAGGTAGCTCCTTGTCTCTAATTTAATGTTTACTTTCTAATGAGCTAACCATTTAATTGATATAAATCGAAATTGACTGAAGGAAGAAATACGAAAACCATTAGGTTTTCATGATGCGATTACAGCTGTCAATTAGATAAAGATCTGGCTATCAGCAGGCATTAAAATGAGAACTCGCATGGAAGCGAAGCCAAGTGTTTCCTGGCCGTGTAACTCGTTAACAGTTTGATGTATTGTGGGCCTCACTTGAAGAGGAAACTCGCTCCTAACTCATTACTGACTCACCTAAATGTTTTGGCCATTTGCCTGTTTGGCCAGCAACAATAAAGTGCTTTGAAAAGGGACAAGACCAGCCGAACAGCTGGCACACTCCGCTTAGGCTGTAGATCAGTCCCTAAATGAGTTACACAAAAGGCACTCGGAGAAGTAGGCAACGCCCTTGCATGATCATTTAAGAGTGGGTTCGTTCTTTGCTTTTGCTTTTTGGTCAATTAGGAAAAAGCACGCCGAAGACTCAATACACTACATAGAATTGCTTTTAAGCTAACGCTTTCTTTTCGAAAGTTTGTTCCTATTGAGGCATATGATATTGTAGTTCGATTTGATACGGCTTTGGAAATATCTTGGAAGAATACACAATATATTTTAAAAAAACAGGTTTCGATTAGGCTTATGTGTGGAGAGCATGGTAAAACAAAAAAATTCTAGGTTTGTGGAAGATGTATGATATAGTGGGCCGATGTTAATATTTAAGAAGCATAATAAAACTCCTTGGCAACTTATAATGTCTACTGGACATACTTTTAAAAGTGACAGATGTTTTCGTAGTCGGCTGATCTAGAATATATATACTATATGAGGTGCAATGACGTCTACTATGCGTCGCATGTTTCGTGACAACATTATAATACCCTCTACAAGAGCATATACAAAAAAAAAACATAACTTATAAAGTTAACTGCCATTAAAATGTCCCACTGCCGTCAATGGGCGACTTCCGCACCGAAGGTGACAACTATGAGGTGGACACTGAGGGTGCGGCTAGAGGGACGGAGGCAGGCAGGCAGGCAGGCAGAAATCAAGCCATATGTTCAGTGAAAACGACAAACACTAAAACTTAAAAAACAGGCCGCGCTAAAAGCAAAATTCGATTCTTGCCATTTTCACTGACTAACAAACAACCGTTGCGAGCGGTTCCAGAAACAGCCCCGGACTGGGACTGAGACTGAGACTGGGTCTGGGACTGGGACTTGGACTGGAGTTGGACTGGAGTTGGACTGGAGTTGGAGCCAGTGCCAAAGTCGTTGCATGTTTCTTACTTGATTTTCTGCTATAAATTAAAGGACTTTAATGACACTTTGGACGATGGCGGCAACGATCGCAGCGAATTCGAATTGTTTGCTAAAAGTACGCATAACAGACCAAGAGGGACCAAGGCCAAGACCGCGCGCCAAGAGCAGCAGCAGCAGCAGCGGCAGCGGCAGCAGCAAGTAGGCATCCATGGGTGCGAAAATGCCACGCAATGGACAACAGGGTTCGAGCATTGTATGACCAATAGAATGCGGCTTTACCTCCGCTCCACTCCACTCCACTCCACTCCATCCCACCTCCTCCCCATCCCACTTCAGTCCACACCAATCCACTCCAGTCGACTCGTTACGTCTCATCTCGTTCGGCTGCCTTCAGCCAGGGACTGCAGGAAATTCATTAAGTGTATTTATTGCTTCGATTAAGATGGACACTTCTCACCTGCAAGCGACACTGGACCTGGACTAAAAATCGAACTGGGAGTGCGACTGGGCCGGGCTCCAACTTTGGTTCGGTTCGGTTTGGTATTGTACATAAATTTTGGTCGCGCACAATGTTTACACAATGTCGTCGTTGTTGCTGTTGTTGTTGTTCTTGTTGTTGTTATTGTTGCTGTTATTGCTGCTCGGAGTCGTTTTTTGTTGTTGCCTTTTTTTTTGTTTGTGCCATCGCAGAAATATGCAGATGAAATCACCAAAACATCATCCGTTGATAATTAAGGCAAAGAATTCAAACTGACGCTGTCTGTGCCTTGAGCCTACTCCGTCTGATGTCCCTTGTGTGACACAAAATCCAATCCAATCTTTTCACTTTAATGGACTTTGATTTTATACTGTGGAATATGCACGTATATGGCCCGGATATAAGGGCAAGCACTTAGGATGCGTTGCTTGAGCAGACCGAAAATATATATATGCATATATAAATTCGTTCAATAAACGTTTATGTCAGGATCATTAACAGTCCCGTTAAATTAAGCCGCATGCGCTTAATTCAATTAAATTAATCGGCGTTCAGATACAATTCTTCGATTGAATGAATCAATATTTATAACTTTGTGCATTTCATTCCAATTATAATGTTGGGCCTGTCAGTGGACTAACTTAATTTTAAGCAGCTTGCAGGCTTTTCTTTTCTTATTAACATTAGAGGCATTCCCTGAATCATGCGCCTTTAAGATATTTTAATATCTCAAGCTTTACTTAAGGCAGTTATATGAAAATAATGCAGCAATAAAATGAAAACTTATAATAATGTTGGATGTGATAAGTCCAGTTTTTGCATTCGGATAATTCCAAGGGATAAACATTTTAAGAAAGTGGGGATTGTATAGATTGTTTAACGAGCATTTGTTAATCCTTTTTTATTTATATGGCAGAGTTTTTTAGTCTTTGTTAACAGCTGATGTAACAGCTTAAAATGTGCAATACCTGGCCTGGCCTCTGCTTTGAGAAACTCTAACGAATGGAGGTGCCTCTCAGTCCCTTTCCATTGGCAATTATTTTATGTGCCTGTTGTTGGTTTTATGACTCAGCGGCTGATGCCGCAGTAAATTTTAAGTTGCAATTGTTTTAATTGTCCGGGCCCGTCGTGCTCGCATATTTATGGCATAACGGAAATGAGTTAATAACAAAGTACAAGCCAGCCCCAGAGTCCAAGTCAAGTCCAGCCAGATTTAATACCTGACAGGGATAAACGTTTTGTTGGCCACGTTACCCTCTCACGTCTTGCGTACCACCCCCTGACCCCCTAACACCGCCAGGCACGCGATATGCCCGGCTTGTTAGTTAGCTGTATGTCGACGAGAAGCCGGAATATTGCGGCTGGGGTGGGCGTGTGGCGTTGTCATTTAAATGAAATTACTGTCAGATTTTACAGAAATAAAATCTCGAAATTGCGTCTGTTTTATGTACTGTGCTCTCCGTCTCCAACTCCAACTCCAGCTCAGTCTAACGGGTCTGTTCTATGCTTTTTTCCCCAACTCAAAGATTGGCTGCGTTGCGTATCTCCGTGTTGTGCACAACATAAAAATTTATGACCATGCATTGGACAGCATAATTTTGTGCGGACTTTCAAATGTTTTTCTATTCTCGAACTGAAAAACTCTTTGGCCCGGCATGGATACGAGATAAGTCATGTTCTAACCGGACACAGATTTCGGTTTTGCAAACTGTTTGCTATGAGGTATTTAAGCCGGTTTAAAAGGTAAACATTTGATTAGCAGGTGGCTTAATTAAAGCAATGTGAAAATAATGAATTACCATCATAACAAGCAGAAAAAAAACATGCGTATTATATATCAAAGTATTTGTGATATCTGCTGCATAGAATGTCAGCTGTTCGTAAAAGGTGTTTCGTCAAGATATTTCTGTATTTGCAGCTGATGTGTTTTTTGAATAATATAAAGGCGCACACAAAATGTGTATCAGATATCACAATGAAGCAAAACTATTAGTGTCGATTTAATCAGGGCTGGAGGAACATAATTGCATGTGCCCTAATTTTAAGAAACTTCATAATGAAAATGTTTTTATAGTTTAAAATATTGCCTGTTTCGCTTAAAAATTCTTATATTTACACATATGTTATGTATATAACATATTTAAATATGATTATAAAGTTAATCTAGGCGACTTTACCTCAAATGTGTAAATCTTTAAGAAGCTTAAAACATATTTTCATTTTTATTTAAATCGCAAAATAACGAAGAAAACATTTAAATATGCTAAAGATCCTTAAACGTAAAATAATTTTGTTATTATATAAATGTAATAAGTGTAAGAAATAAATCTTTGATAAAATGTCGACTCGACTTGTCTGCCTATTGGAATTGTGGGCAGAAGACTCTTATTACGCAAACACACTAGTTTATATAAATAAATACATACTTTTTGTTTGCAACCATCTTATCCTTAAACAAATCAAAGCAGCTTAAGCTACTATAAATCTATTTTTTTGTGGCTATTTTTAGAGGAACAGCTCTTAGAATTGTGTACCTGTAGAGCAATAGTCAATCAGTGCGGACGCTTGTGTGACTTCTTGCGGCACAGAAGCGGGCTTAGGTCGAGTTAAGCATTGTCTAGCTTTGAATGGGCAGAGCAAAGCTCCGAATTAACTGCTTACAAGCATTACACAATTGGACATAAGCCCTCGCAATCGGGCCACGTTTCATATTGAGTTGTTATTGCTGCTGTGAGGGCATTAAACAAATCCATTGGCGGGCAGCCGCACGCAAATCTTGATTGAATCAACTTAATTTAGATCAGAACTCAGTGATTCGTGCGGTCGTAAAAAGCGCGACATATTGGGCCACGACTTATCACACGTGTGTGTTGGCCCCACCTAACCCACCCACACACACACACACTCACACACACGTAAATACTACTGACCCAGCGACCTGTGCCGGCCAATGGTAACGGTAACAACTCGTGCCATGGCTCGCGCTCTGCTCCCGTGTCTGTAAACTTTTATGACACGTGCACATTGCTGGAGCGGCGTTGTCCATGTCCAGCAACAAATAACGTTGGGGCACCGAGAGTTGTTTAATAATAATAAAAACAAATGAAAGAGCACGTAGTTGAGCAACAATAGCAACAGGGTACAGGGGTGTTGGCGCTGTGCGGGGCAGCGGGGCAGGAAATAGTGCCGGCTGGCTCGGTCTCCCATGTGCTGGGCATGCCATTTTGCATGTGGCTATAGTTGTTGCTGTTGTTGTTGGTGTGACAAAGCAGCAACCAATTACCAAATACGAAAAATGACAACTTGCAACAACAGACAACACACAACACACAGCATACAGCACACAACAAAACCAAACCAAATCAAACCAAACAAAACACAAAGCACTAAAAACCAACAGAAACCAGAAAGCTACAAAAACAAGAAAAATTGTTCGAACAACGGGCAACAAATGCAAACAACAAGGGAAAAACTTCAACCGCAGCTCAAAACATTATCCTGTGCCACCAATTTGATTTGATAGTTGCACAGCCGACGTCCGAGCCGCCTCCACCACCCCTGCACCCCCCTGCACCACCCTGCACCCTGCAGCCTGCCCCACTCACTGTGGCAATTGACACGTTAGCTTGCAGCTTGGCAGCAGTTGGCACTACAACGGCCAGAGACCAGACATTCAGCTGGCTTGTTTTACGAGCATGTTGCACCTACCCAACTATGCACAAGCTCAACTACCTTTGCAAAATACAGATACACACACATGTGTGTGCCTATAAGATGTGTGTGCACACACACACACACATATATATATTTGTTGGTACGTGATTTCATCAAACGTAACAATACACAACACAACGGACCCAAAGAATTTTGTATTGAATGCAAAAATTGTGCAAACTCGTGAATACAAAACGTTTGCGACTTGCGTGGGCCACACAAACACCCCAAAAACATGCCAAGAACTAACTATTTTTATTTGTTATCTCAACCGTTGGTCCACATCGGTGTATCGGAAAACTTAAAATAAAATCAGAGCCAAACGCCAAAACCAACGATGACCAATTTTTGGCCAGTGGCAAACTGAATTATATTTTGAGTGGTTTTTGAACAAACACAGAGACTCCAAGCTAGAGCGGAGCGCGTGTTTCACATTCTCAACAGAAGTCGAACACAAAATTTTAAAATCCTATAATTGGACGAGTGGGATTTAGATTAAAAATAAACTAAACTTAAAACACTGCTGGCTACTCTACTCTATTTGCTGGGGATTTGAATCCCGAGAATGGACTGTAAATTGCCAAATATTTGACCAGTAATAGATAAATAAACTCTGCTCTAGGCTGTTGGGGTTGTCTAAGTAGTCCAGTTCAGTTTCCAATTTTTATAATTGAACAACAAGGATTCAAGGATCCAAACTCGAAGCCTAGGCAACTAGATATTTAGATAGTGTGGATTGATATTTAGATGGTTTTGTCTGAGAGATATATAAAAAGTTTGATTGAGAGCTTTTATCTGATTATAGCGCATACTCATAATAATAATAAATAATAACAATTCATGTTTTCGTGTTAAGTTTTTGCGTGTTCGTGTCACGACACGTGCTCAACTCTAATCTGCTCCTTGCATAGCCAATCACACACAAACGGACAGGATATGTTTTTGTGTGTGTTGTGATGTTGTCAAGCAATTAAAAATTTTTGCAATACAATAATATAAATTTTGCTAGTTCTACTGACATTTATCGTTCATTTAGTGCGTCCTCAATCTTTGAATAACTGCCTGAATTGCAATTTAATTTCAGCTCTTGTGCGTGTATGTATGTTCGTGAGTGTGTGCGTGTGTGTGTGCGTGTGTACGTGTGTGTGTGTCATTTATGATGAATGCATTTTTGCCTGGGAGCAACAGCTCAAAATTGCGTTCATTTGGGGAGTGTTTCACGAAAAACAAAAACTTTTCAGCAAGTGCTTATGAAAGTTCTCCGGTTCCAGTTTTGTTTTCGTTTATATTTTTATTTTTCTTTTAAGCGTTTCTTCACGTATAATTGAGTTAGTAAACAGAGATTCTTTCTGTTTTGATTCCGTTTATATATATATAAATTTTATTTGTCAAAAACTTTATTTGAAAACTCATTAGGCGATTATGTTTTTATGATATCATAAACGTTCGCCCTGCGCTATTCGGTATGTGGCCATCGGAATTTAGTGTTTATTCTTAACCAATCCATAGAAACAGCACTCAAAACGCGTTTAAATTTGAGTCAGCAAAATCGTTGCCATCGCATTGGCTATTATTCCCGGCAATATCAACGATCAACTGTTCGGGGCTACCTGTAAACACATTTATGCCTATGCCCCCCATGGTCAGGTTCTAGAGCTGCTTGGGTGTAAAAAAAAGAGGAAGAAAATCACATACCAACACAAACTTAAAGCAAAACTTCATTTGCGATACGCCAAGGTTGCTCTCTAGAGTCTCTGAAGTCGTTACACTTTTTATGAGCACCGCAAATCGCATTAGTTAATCCGACAGATACACATGAGAGCTGAGAACGTGCAACTATAGCTACCATGTGTATGATAATTTCATTGAATTCGTTTCTATACCCTGTACTTGCAAAGGTTGTCGGGTTCAATGATAAAGTTGTGTAAGCAGCAGGAGGTATTTACTAAACAATTAAAGCAAACCCTAGAACAAATAATTAAGCTCAAAGGGTAAACGGGCTAGACTTTTACAGCACTTTTACAGCACCACCAGGACTGCGAACCGGGTTTGAACCAAGCTGGTTCGAATTCTAAATCTTAAATCAAATCAATTGCCTTATAAAGAGCTGAACCCAAGCTCGAATCGCACCACATTTTTCTCAGAAAATGGTTTGATTGTAAATATAAATGAAAAATCAAATTCACAAAGAGAGGGCGCTGGTTCGAACCGTTAGCCAATTCAACGATAATTTAGTTTTGAATTCGCAGTCAATTGCAGGCAGTTGTTGAACCTTTCAGAACTTTTGCACAGGGTATTGCCCGGCTTAGAACTGTTGTCAAATGATGATGGAGCTCGGCTTATTTAACTATTTACCACTTCCTTCACACATGGTAGCAGCTGGAGCTACCAGTGGATATAGTCGATGGTTTCAGCTGATTTATTGTTTGTCATACGGTCTGAAATTGCGCTTTAAATTTTGCGCTGGCTTCAAGTTGCAACAATTACATGTCCATGGCTTTGGCCACGAGGCCGTGGCAGGCACTTGCATTGTTATCTTTTGCATGGCTAGGAGTCGCCACTTCCCTCCCCCCCCCCCCCTTCCAGGTGCCACTCGGTGCACTCTTCGTCGCCGCTATTGACTATTTTTTTTCGCGCTTAAGTTGTCGTCGTCGTTATATTCCTTCCTGTCTGTTGCCGCAGTCGTCAGTCGTTGAATTCCAGAGCCGGTCGTCGTACCTGTGATTTATAAAAGCACAGAAGGTAGAATGATTCTTCGACATACGTACGTTCGTTGGGCCCAAAAGAATTTGCAGCTACACAGACATACACACACACACACACACACACATACAGACACAGCGGCAAGAAACATGAAGAAGCTTTTAACGAACTCTTTTCATTTGTACTCGTACTCGTACTCGGGTATGATGACAAGGTTGCTTTTTATTTTTCCCATTTTTTGTTTGTTTTTTCATTTTTCCAGCTCTGTTGTTTCTGCTTTATGCATATGTATCGTCTGGGATCGCTTCAAGCAGCGGCTTCGATTTGGTTTTTGTATTAAAATTTTGCTAAACTAAAAAAATGTGTGTGCAGTTTGCCTGAGCTGGACGAGAGGAGGCAGCAAAAGAACCTGGCATTGGCCCCAGCTTCGGTGGCGGGTTTTTCAGGCTGTCGCACACACAGGCGCACACACACACACACACACACTGAGAGAGAGAGACACATTGAAAGGAAGGCCCCCGGTTGAAGAAGTGATGACAACAACGACGTATGAGCACCCGAGTTTGTGCCGCATTTAAATTTCAAATTGGTTCGTTAACATGAAGTTAACATATCTGCTAATTGCTGATTGCCAAAGTCGCTCACAGTACAGAACAGAGACCGAACCCGAACCCGAGACCAAGACCGAGATCGAGCCCGAGCCCGAACCCGATGCCGCAGCCGTAGCCTTAGACTCAAAAACCCGGCAGCTACTTGCTACCAATGTTGTTGGGCCTGTATCTTGATGCCTCTGTGCAGGCAGCATCCACAAGCAGAACACAGGCAAGAACAACTGCAACAACAAGTGTGTGGGGCAGGTAGACACTAAATCGTACGAGCCTTGCATATTGCAGTTTGTTGCAACGCAGCGTATCTAATAGATACTCGTACTTACAACACGCAGCGGCAGCAACAACTACAGCTAGCTGGCTTTTCCTTTTGCCTTTCTTATGGAAATTTGATGTTGTTGCCAAGTTAAGTTCATTAAGTGTTAGTATTTGAACCTCTGGCTGACAGTCGTTTGCCTTGCCATCGATACAATCTCTGCTACTCTTGCCGATGACTTCGCAACGCCAAACAAATTCCAAGTGGTTTTGGCAAATGGCTGTGTCTGAGGTGGGTCCCGGCCCAGACGAGCACACAATGCACACACACGTGTACACAACACCTTCGATAAGCTGGCAGCGCCTCACATTTAACCAATTTGGAGCATACGCCTCTTGCGTTAGGCACAGCAACAAAAATGAAAGGATGAGCTGACAGAAAGGCCCACAAGGTAAATATTTTGAGTACTCACAGTTGGAGCAAGGCCAGTAGGTGCACTATGTAAGCAGATGAATACCATTGAACTAATTGCACTAAAGCTCTGATCTTCTTCTGTGCGCTTCTCAAAACCAAGAGATGCACAATATTTTGGCTCTTCGGTGAGATTTTGCATGGTAAAAGCTGTTTTAAAACTTTTTTAAGGATAAGAAGAACATGAATAATAATACAAACCGTCTATATCTCTTTAGATTTTTTCCTATTTCTCAATCTAATTGCTTGCAAGCCGTTCTCTGCGCTTCTCAATGTAGCTGAACTTTAACAAAGTGATCTGCCTCATGTAAAACGCTGTACGTCACATAATATCGGTATCTTAACACCTTTATTATTCATTAATATACTAGCCTTTTTATATATGTACATACATAATCTTTTTCACGAACATATTCAGACTTCTAACGTAACTTTGATTGGGTTATGTAGTCAAACACTTTTATGAGCAAACCGGGTTTTGTTTATATGATTCTCACAATGTCTGACACCAAATGTAAATCGACTTTAACTATTTGAATAGTTATTCATTTTCATTTTATTGCCAGTACGAAACGTTGCTCAATTTTAATTAGAACTGCAGTCGTATGACCGCCTTTTCCACTTTCCCAACTTCTCAAAGACCATAAAACAAAAATAAAGAAGACTTGATGCAATTGCATACATAAAGAATTCCCCAACTCGTTAGGCTGAGCTGTCAGTCAGTGTCAGTGGCAGTTAGTCTCTGTGAGACGCCCCGTTCCCGTTCCCGTTCCCATTCCCATTCCCGTTCCCGCTCATCCATTATCATTATTGGTTAATCATCGCTGGCAGTGCCATAACATTAAAAGTAAACAGCGCATTTCAAACGGGTTTTTATCATCGAGTGCCTTAATCAGCTGCAGACACAGTCATAGCTGCTTGCCCCTGCCCGTGCCCCTGCCACTGAGCCACACCATCTCCTTGGCCCCATATTGTTATTATCGCAGTCCAGTTAGAGTCACACGGATTAGCAAACGGCCTATTTTGAAATTAATTACTAAATCGTAATTTGAATAAAACTTTGTTGGTGGCAAATGTTGCCATAAAGCGAAAACGAAGTCGAGAACCGATTTCAACTGTACGACGACTACGTAATTTGATTTTCCCTAGAATCGTAAATTAATTTTTTTCCGTAAATCTTCACAGACTCTGACGGTGCTGTCTCCTCCGTACCAGCTCCATACAAAGTAGTTTTTTTCGGTTTTTTGTTGTGTTTTTTTTTTGGCCGCGGTCGCGTATAAACCATCAGATTTCGATATAATCGTAAATTTTCGCCAGGCGCAGAGCCACCACACACCGAACCAAAGTAAAGAATACAAAAAAAAAAGTCACAAAGAGTCGACAGCAATAAAATAGCTGAGCGGAGAGTTGCGGAGCGTCGCCAGAGTCAAGTCAAGTCGAGTCGAGTCGACTCTTGAGTCGCCAGTTGAAGGCGAAAATGTGATTAAGTTGCGCGCAAAATCCAATTTTTATAACTGCAGAATCACTTGGCTTTCCCTCCCCCACTCGGTACCAGCAGCAGCAGCAGCAGCACCAGCACCAGCAGCGCCATTTGGGCTAAGGCGAATTGAGTCCGCTGCTCGTAAGATGCTTGGCAGGGCAATAATCATAAATTTAGACAACAACAACAACAACAACAACAACTGCAGCAACTACAACAACGGCGAATCGGCGGCAACCGGCAGCCGCAACATTTTTGTCCGCCAACAGTAGGCAGACAGCCTGCCGAGAAAACGGATACCCAGTGCCAGTGCCAGTGCCATGTGTATGCTCCATGTGCTCTGGTGCTCCCAGCCTGGTTACCAGTTGCCAGTCGCATGCGGCTGATCCGTCGTCGTCGTCGTCGTCGTCGTCGTCTGCTTGTTTTGGGGGTCGCTCTAAGCAAATAAACGCTTAAAGCATAAAATATTGGTACATATAAATACATACATATGTATCAATATATATATTTATATACATATTTTTGGAGCAGGGCTCAGGCAAGAATCGATGCTCGATGCCGCTTGCCATTGCCCAATATGAAGTTGTCTTTTTATTTGATTTTAAATTGTTTATTGCTTTGCATATTTCATAATTCTTGTGCGAATTCTCAGATATGTTTGGCCTTGCAGAGGATGTGGAGGCACAGTCCGTGTGTGTGTGTGTGTGTGTGTGTGTGTGTGTGATCCAATTGGCAACAGATTGGTGAAGTCAAGCGATCTGCATGGTAAGCTTTCAGCTTGAGCTAACTTGTGAAGCGATTTGGGATTGTGCAAGAACTGTCCATGCCCTTAAGAGAGCCAGAAATACCAGAGATTTTTGGCTTAAAAATGATTAAACTCAATTAAGATTACATAGGCAACAAGTATATAAGTAGATAAAAATGATAAAAATAAAGCTGATCGTTAGCTAAGCTGTCAATCAGCTAACATTTGTCATCAAAGCCAATTGACACATTCAGTCAATGATGGCATCATTCAGACTGTGGAATTCACTGTTTATAACATCGTAAACGAGGTTGTGTTATCTAAAGTATGTTAAAAGCGCACAAAAAAAATAATAAACAACTTATATACATCATTTTATCTTAGATAAAATAAAATTAATTTCAACAAGCGGAATGCTCGGTATATTAAATATTTAATTTCCATGCAGGCAAGATCTAAATGAAAATCAATGCACATAAAAAAACATAACACGCCGTCTTGCTTAATCTTCATCTCACTATCGCCTTTCTATGCGATTTTCATGGTTTTAAATGCCGAATGTTCTTTCACTAAGTGATAGAAATATAAAGAAATAGTTGGGAAAACCGAGAAGAAGCAATGAAGATAAGGAAGAAGGCCAAGGAGTATTACATTACGAAACAATATAAAAATCTGGTTGGCACCTAAGCCCATAAAAAGGGCGATTCGAATTTAAGGAATTATCAATAAAAACAAACTCGATATGCTTATATAAAACAGAGATGCCTTCATCAAATATTTGTCCCACCTTAATATACGCTTTTATTTTACGATTTTTAATGTGCACAGCAAGAGCTTATTGAAATAAAATATAAAGAAATAATCCAATAAGGAACTCTTTAATATTCGCTATAGGTGCGTCCAGAACAAGCCCTAAACAAAACTAATTACGAGTATTGCCAACATTTTTAGATGCGTTTGCGCAATCGATAAAACGTTCGTGCTTAGAGGTTTTACGATTAGTTATGTGATAGTTATAGCTGCCATATATTAAATTGCCAGTTACTAGGTAGAATCGTGAGAATTGCTAGCCAAGGCAGCTGCTAACGGTTTATGCAAAACTTGGCCCTAAGTCTGCAGCCGTACATACATACACACACAACCACACACACACACACCCACATATGTGTACGTAATTCCCCCATGCCAATTAGCATGCACAAAAAGTGCAAGACATTTGCAAGAAGATATTGCGGGGTATTACATTGAGGACTGGTCATGCATTGCTAAGCGAGGTGCTGGTCGGTCGGGTCCACCATTTAAATGAAGTTGCGTCTATTGAACACACTTTTCGGGCCATGTAATTGAATTGCGTGTGTAAATGTGTGTGTGAGTGTCTGTAAACATAAAATTAGTTTTCATGGCGTTAAAAAACGCGTTGGCCAGCAAACAATTTCCAACGAAAAAAATTTTAATTTAATGCATTTCGAGTCTCAAGTCTGCGTCTTTCTTTTTTTTTTTCATAGTCATTCGGCGGGCGCATAAAAGGTTATCGGCATTTAAAAGGGCAACTACGAGTAAAAAAAATAATATTAAAAAAAAAGGGCAGTCCAGCTATTATATGGCATTATATTGGATGGAGCAGTGGATAGGGCCAAAGTGCGTGCAGAGCCGCGTAATTGGAACAATGCCTGCACAATGATAATACTTAAGGCTGCGACAAGTGCAGCCCGTCAATCGCTAGAGAACTTTTTTTTGACTACTTTATTTACATTTTCTTGAATATGCTTTTTCTGTTTGAATTTTTTTGTGGGCGTATGTGATTAGAGATTGCGTGACAGGGCTAAGGGCATGGCTGGAAATGCTCATAAATATATATCATAATTGGCCAAATGCCTCGCTGACCAATTATGATAATTGCATAATTTACGTTCTAAACAAGCCAAAATACGTAGACAAGAGCTCACAAGCTCATATGACAGCGCCATAAAGATATGGCTACACTGAGCGAAAAGGTAGAAGTTGAAGTCTATTGAGGCATTGTGATGGGAAGTAATCTAGGTATTTCAAAGTGTTCAGGAATCATATGTGGTAAAGTATTTCAGCTGTCTTTTCTGAGGATCATAAATGATATATTACGAATATAATTGAATAATCAAATGACGACGCCGCATTCATCAATTTTTCTCTCTGCACATAACTATAGCTAAATTTATATGTTTACTGTTGGATTTATGTCTTGAGACGCCGGCGCAGACGCAGCAGCCACAGCAGCCAAAGCAATCGCAGTAACAGCCGCCAGCTCAGGTTCAGGTTCAGGTTTAGGTTTAGGTTCGTTCGGCTTTGGGCTCGGGTTACCGCGTCCAGGAAACAATTATCAACATGCTTGTTTTGGGGCGCTCGGCCACGGAAGCGGTAGCGTCCGCCGAGCTCCGATGGCCACCAGGTCTTTTGGAGAGCGGCAGCGAATGCGTCTTAGCCTGCGGGCGCTGCGCATGCGTTTAATTTGCTACGACTGGGGACGATGACGATGGCGACGACGACGGCGACTGCCAGTCCCAACTGCGACTCGGGGCTTGCCTGAATTTCAGTTTCATTTTGGGACAGCGAAAATGAGCGAGAGGCGGTTGATTCAAATTAGCCACGTCTTCGAAACGAAAAAAAAATATATCAAGCAGCAAACAATGGAATGAGCAGGCGGAGCCCCAGAGGCGTTTACCAGGCTAACTCAACCAGCCAACCAGGCCGGCCAGTTAGCCAGCCAGCCAGTCAGCCAGCCAGACCGACCAACCGACCAACCAACCAAACGAGCCACGATTCGGCCAGTTGACCGATCTGTCCATGTCCGCGACGTCTCTCTATATGTGCATATGCGTTTCACTCGTTGATTATAGGGTCGAAATTGCCGGGTTCAACAAGATTATTAATGTGCGCCTTCTTGTTATTGTTGTTTTATTATTTTTTTTATACCATACGAACAACTGGAACTTTTGATAGTGGCCTGCAACCCCGTTAACCGAAACTGAGACCCCAAATAACTTTTCGAGACATGTTGCTCTTTAAATGTTGTTTGTTTAACGTGCTGCAAATTAAATACCAGCAACAGCATTGACAACACACAAATTAAATGGAAACGGCAACGGCAACGGCAACGGGATCGGGTATAGGTATGAGCTGGGTTCGGATTGGGACGGGATTCGGATTGGATTGGCCTGAAAGAACACCCACACAAACACGCACACATCAATATCGAGCCGAGTGCGAAAATAATATTATAAATATGTTGTTGTCCAGATTGGGGGCTGCGTAGGCTGGGCTCGAGCTGTCCCGGTTAGGGCTTAAAAAAAAAAACAATATATGAACAGAAGAAAAACAAACAACAACGAAAAAAATGTTGTCGGTTCTCGGTTTTTGAGATACATATGTTCGCTGCTGACATATCCGCAATGTGGCAGCAGCATAATATAAATTGACATTGACAGTTGACATTTGTGGTACATAAATATTAGCCAGGGCTCTCCGGCTCTGTATGGCATACATCAACAGTCGGAGAGTCAGTTTCAGTCTTAGCCGCAACATCAGCCACAACATCAGCAACAGCAACAGCAATCAGCAATCAGCAGGCGGCAAACTTACTTATAGACTGGCTGACCAGCCTCAGCTAACCCGCTCGCTTTCTTTGTTTTTGTTTTTGATCTTTTTGTTTGAATTTTGAGTTAATTTGTTGTTGATAGGTTGACGTTTTCAATTGGGGCATGCAGCGCTGCATGAGCTGGCCAATTGGGCTGTGCATCTCTCGGCTTGGATACGAATATCCAACAATTCCATTGTGGCTTACACAGAAAGTTTATTGCCAAATGAAATGAAAATCAATTAAAAACAAATAGCATTGATAATTAAAAATTCTTTGCCATTTACAATATTTTAAATAGTTAAATTTGCTGTGTTGAAAGTTTATGTACCGAGATTATATCCAAATATTTAATTAGTGGACTAACTAAATGCTGCATAATATTGACATATATTTTTTTTAAACATATCACAGAGAAATATAATTTAACCTTTTGCCTAATACCTAATACTGTATGTACCAGAATTATATCCAAGCGTATAGTTCTTGGAAATACTTTATGCTGAATTATATTGATATCTATTTTTGAAAACAATATTAAAGAAATATATCATACATCAATGGAATAACTAAATATTTTAGTTAGTGGAATAACTTCTTTCCGGTCAATCGCTTATTCAGATATCAGAAGCTAGAGAGTATTTAATCGTTCAGTTTAAATGCTTTTCCGATTCTCATTTTAGATATGAGCATGACTTCATTATTCAAATACTCACATTCAATTAAATTGATAAGACATAAGGTAACTTAAATGAATGTTTCCATTCTTGAATCGTATCTGCATTACAAAACTTGTCAATCTTGCCAGCTAGCCAGCTACTCAGCTGTTATTCTTTTGCCTAAGCCAATATTCACATAATTCCAATAACATCTGTTCGCCTGCCCTGATACGCAGTGCACATTGTGTGCTCATTAAAGACCTGCCTTTGCACTCAAATTTCAAATTTTGAGTAGAAATCTTCCCATGGAGCAGATGCTACACTTAGGTGTAGCCTCAAAAACACGTCCCTTGGCTTGCTTGGCCACATAAACAATGCGAGTTTAATGCTTCCTTTTGGAGCTCTGGGAGAGAAGGAAAGGAACCCGAACCCGAGCCCGAAACGAGCAACACTTTTATTGATTCGGTAAGTAAATCAAAGCATTGCAGCGCTCACTTTGAGATGCCCTCGAGCTAATTAGTATGCCCGCTCATGCCTGCATATAAAGCAGCTAGCGGTGATGGGACGACCTGCATGCCAAAAGGATCCGACTGTCCCAATGATGGTGGCTCCCAAATGTGAAATCAAAATCAAGGCACAGTCAGCCAGTCAGCCAGCCAGTCAAGCTGTCTGCTGTTGTTGCCGGGTCTGCTTTTAGGTTCTGGTTCTGGTTCTGGTTCTGGATCTTGTGCTGGGACTCCTTTGCAGACACCGTGTCTATGGCATAAATATGTTAATTGCTAGGGTCCCCGGCAGCCTTATCGATGTGGCGACGCATGTAGTCCATTACTCAAACACTTTTTGATCCTTAACCCCACCATGATACCAAATACAAGCACACACATAGCCCGCAGCAGACGCTCTGGAACCATTTCCCGACCATTTCCCGAATCATCTTTCATGTGGCCCGCGCCGCCGGAGGAGGGGCACGGCGCGGCGGGTTTTGTCAACGGGTCAGCAATGGAAACTCAATTTGATTTCACTTTAGATAACAATCAATCGGTTCGGTGCTCTCTGTGCACAAAGATGCACGCATGTTAACCCGAAAATAAAAACACCCAACAAAAAAATACAAAAATAAATAAATAACAAAAAAAAAAAATAAACTAAGCTAAAATTTATTTAAATGAGCAAAGGTTATGGTAGAGCAGTTCGCAGTGCGACACCTTGCCCCAAAGCACGCACATTGCATGCAACGCTACAGCGCACAACAACAAACACAACAACAACAAGAAGAACAACAACCACATCAACAATGGCAACAGCAACAAGGAATAAAAATAACAATGGAACATAATGTTATAACCCATCCAGGCGGTGAAAGAGTTGAGGAGTCTGTTGCAGAGGTGTTCCCGAAATTGTCTCTGAGCCTGCGAGCCGTCTGACAATTTAATGTTGTTGTTGTTGTTGCTGTTCGCATTGTTGCCCGTTCTGTTGTTATTGTTATTTTGAACTTGTTTCGTATCGTAAATTCAATAATTTTGACATTTTATTGCATTTTTATTGCGTTTGTGACATCATTAAACGTTTTTATGACTCTTCTTTGACGCTATTTGGTGCCTGAACTTTGGCTGCGTTCTTTGTAAGTAGATGTGCGGATGCTTTAGAGTGTAGCGAGTACTGACGACCTTTGGAGAGCTTTGTTTTAGCTCACAATAACAACCAATAAATAAATATATATATGTGCTAAGAGCTTATTATTTATATTCTATTTGTTATCTCAATCTTTGTATTATGCAGAGCCTAAGCTTTTATGGTATAAGTATCAGACAACCAGTGTCTAAGTCTGACACATATTCTTATTAAATATAAATAAATATTTAAATATGCACTCACCCAAAAATATCAAATATGCGCGCAATGGTTTTTTGTTGCTTTATATTAGAAGGAGGAACATCACTGAAAAAAACAAGTGAAGAGCGGGATTTAGTAAGAGCAGGATAATGAATAAATGAATAAGAAAAGAGAGGTAGAGAGAGAGAGAGGGAGAGAGAGAGAGAGAAAGAGAGAGAGAGAAAGAGAGAGAGAGAAAGAGAGAGAGAGAAAGAGAGAGAGTGCCGGCAGAAAGTAACTTACATCGAGAATTTGAGCAGAAGTTTATTTTAAAAGGCTTCCACAGCATGGAAGCCTGTAAGTCTGACTTGAATTTATGAGAATCGCATAGGAGAGTGATATTAAATTATACGTTTTTCTTAAATTTGCAGAGCAGCAGATGTTTAATTTGGTAAATGCATACATATAAGTATACATACATACATACACACATACATACTTCCATACATACATACATAAATACATACATACAAACATAGTTAAATACATGCATACATACATGCATACATTTATACATACATTCATACATACATACATACATACATACATACATACATACATACATACATACCATACATACATAAATACATACATACATACATACATAAATACATACAGAAATACATACAAAGAAAAGTATACACATACAAATATTAATTTAATTATGTTCTCAACATAAATCAACACACAAACTCTTGAAGTCAGAGCAAGCAAACCAATAAGGTTTACTTGAATTCATGAGAATCGCATAGTAGGGCGATATTTAAAATCCGTTTATCTTTATTTCTCTGTTTAAACTCGCGTTGCTTGGTTTGAAAGAGCATTCATAGGTTGGTGTACATTGGTCAACGGATATTTTCTACTTGTTCTGACCATTTTGATCATTTTACTTGTTGTTGTCCCTTGCGATGTCAATAATAAAATTCGGTCTTCTCCCATTCAACTAACGTGCATATTAAATGCGTGCTGTGTGCATCTTGCGCGACCTTTTGGCCATGGCCCTTTCACTAACAGCCATGAAATTAGATGCGACTCTTGCAACTTGCCTGGGAGTCGAGCTTGGCTTCTAGTGCGCACATGTGACCCGAAAGGGTTCTCGCCGTGCTGGCTGGAGGTTAACATTATGGCCCATTGGAAAGTAAAATTCGAAACTTAATTAACTGGCACCGGAAAGTTTCTAGTAACAAACAGCTGACAGTTGGGCTACACCCGCGCAGTTACGAGCCCGGTTAGCGGGGTCTAATGGCTAATGGCTAATGGCTTTCAATGCTCTTCGATTTTCTCATGTGTAAAATTGCTGTAAGCCAGGCGTTTTTTTTTTTATTTTTGTAGCCGTTGTGTTTTGTTAATTTGTTTAATTGTCTTGCATTTTTTGTGTTTTTTATTTCTGAGTGCGCTTCATCTGCCGAGTCATGTGAATGTGAACAACTTGTGCGGTGTGCTGAACGCAATGAACCCTAAAATGCACGCACATCCGTCTTACAATTCGAACCGAACATTTTTTACTCGACCTGGCCCATTGTTGTTGGGCTGCATTAGCTGACTTTGACTCGACTTTGACTCGGTGTTATTCAAAATAGTTGCGCGCACCTCCTGTGGGTTCCATTGTGCCCATGTAATGGGCTATCCGAAAAAATCAGGTGTACACATTCAAAACGCTAATGAAACTTTTCAAAAGATAACTTTGGGCAACATATTTCCAGTCGATCGTGTCCTCACGGCTGGAGACATTGCAGCGTCTTGCCTTGTGCGCTTTTGTGTTGAGCTGTGAAAAGACCAACAACAAGAGCGATTGGAACTACAACAAGCGGCTTAAATGGCGCTCTTTTTTTTTTGGGGGGCCTTGAACAATGGCCAAAAGGTCTTACCATGTAGTACAAAGCGATCTATGAGAAACAATGCTACAAAGCAATGAATGACTATGGCGTACATAACATAAACTTCATTTGATATGGTAATTTATAGTGTTAGAAAACGTGTCTACGGATCGATTGGAATGGATCTTTAAACATTAATGAAACATGTGTTCAACAGACTGCTGATGATTTTCTATAGATTTTTTTTCTTATAGATCTTGGCATAAACCAGTTGTGAATTACAAGGTATAAGCATTTGTTATGAAAACTTTCAAAACTATTTTGAATATCAAACTTAATGAAGTAATTAAATCTCGAAAATATAAAATTTGTGGAAATTGTTTAAATTAAAACACTTAAGCCTTAAAATGAAAATAACTAAAGTGAAATCAATGCTGAAATTAATTATTAAATAATTAATTTAGACTCTAAGACAGGATTGAGATCCTACTAATAATGAGTTTTTTTTTATGAAGAAGAAAATTCAAAATTAAATTAAATGGCTTGAATGGAAATACTCTAGAGGCTAAATAAGAGTTTCTGAAGTGAAGCTATGACTATTGGAAATATAAAATGAAAGGAATTTGCTTATATTGGAACACTGAAAGTACTCTAAACAAGTTTCTAAACTGAATTTCTGAAATATACAGAATTAATGAAATTGATTACGTTATACTTTAAATCAGAGTTACATATAAATTCAAAGGAAATTTAGATTTTAAATAAGAGACTCTGAAGATTCTGACAACTAGAATAAATAAATTGATAGGAATTTGGGTAAATTTAAATACTTTAGATTCTAAAAGAGTTTCTAATGTGAAATACTGGAATAACTAAATTAAAGAAAATGAATTAAATTTTAATACTTTAGACTGCAAATAAGAGTTTCTGAATTGAACAAATTACTTTAGATTCTAAACAATAGTTTTTGCAGTGAAATAATTATTGCTGGAATATATAAAATTAAGGGAAATTGCTTAATTAAAAATGCTTTAGACTGTAAAGAAGAGTTTCTGTGAATAACCAACAAAATTTGCACTTTTATACCTAAAAGTCTTTTCATTATATGTGTCTATTTGTTCATAAGCATATGGAACCCAATCCATTTAAATGCAATTATGGTTAAATATAGCCAAGCCTAGCCAAAGAGTATAGTACACCTGTCATACGCTTCAGTATTGGATTAGGGCAAGAGTTTTGGTCAATTATACGAAAATCGCCCAACACCCAAACCTACAACACTATCAGGTAATGCACTTTGTGCATGTTTATCTATTCACCTTTCTACTTAATATTAACGAGCCGCATATTACCAAAAACCTAACTCAACTGTTTATACGGTTAATGCAAATTTATGCATAGCTGTTGATTTGCTACCCCCCGCTCTGTGGGTCGTACACCCCGCGTTGTTCTAATTAAAATGACACCTTTTGCAGATATATTCATTAATTTTCGAGCTTTTTATCATTTGTCAGTGGAATTGAACAAATTAATAAATTTCCTCGTGTGCATGATATGCGCTAATGTGGACAGTTGAGTGAAAAATTGGACAGTTGCTGCAACCACCCCCTCCCCCTTCCCCCCACGCACAACCCCTAGATACCCCTATAAATATGCTAATTATGTGAGATAGAAATGAACTAGGCTTTAATAAAAATGTTATAATAATTCACTTTGAGGAATTTATTGACCTGCTGGTCGCCAGTCCGGCTGTCGGGTGTCCGAATTGTAACCTAAAAGGCTGCACATGCTCAATGGGCGACATGTGACGGCAATGATAATGATGATGATGATGACGCTGACGATGATGATGACGATGACGATGACGATGACGATGAGGACAGGGGTTAGTTTTTGGACCACAACGCAAGACACGCAACCACATGGAACCAAAGAACACGGGACAGGCTGTATAAATTTAATTTAGTCGGTCGGCTGTTTGCGCCTAACAATTAAAAGGCAAACTTCAACTAGAAACAATTTTCAAGATGAATACCAGAAGATAAGAGGCGGGCCGAGAGCCAAGAGCCAAGAGCCGAGGGTCGCTTGGCATTTACGCATGGCATGCAGTTGACGCCCGGTTCGGTGAGGTTGTTTTTAACTGACTTGGCTTCGGATCGGATCGGGTCGGATCGGAACGGAACGGATCGGATCGGGGCGCAAGCTATGCGCCGGCGTCTCTGTCTCTCACTCAGTGACACAGCAAATGGAAATGTGGGCATGCGAGTGAGTTGTATGTTCTGTTCGGGTACCCTGGCCTGCACCCCGCCCCCGAGTACCTGACGCAAAACGTTAATAAAAATCATTTAGACAAAAAAAAAAAAAAGGAAAAAAGTTGGACAGTGTGCATTCAAATTGTGTGTGAGACCATTTCTCAGCTCGTTTCTTAAGCGTTTCAAATTTTCCGAATTACGGCAAGAAAAAACGAAATATGTTTGGCCATGGAATATTAATTTGGGGCCAGGTTATGCTGAGAGGGTCGGTCCGGTGCCTAGCAGAGACTAGAGAGCTATGCGATATGTAAATGAATTCGTTTGAACGTTAATGAGTTGAAAAACGCCTCCTGTCTTTGTTTTTTGGGTTCTTTGGTCTTCTGAATGCCGCTACTGTAAATTCACTTCACTTCAATATTAATTAAAGAAAAAGATTTCGTTGTTCGTTTGTTCATTTGGCCCGTTTCTTATTTTTCTGCTACTCATTCGCGTCGTCAGCTTTTTATTTCCTTTAATTAATCATATGCAATTTGAGTCTGTCTCTTGAAGTCAGGGTCCGAGTCGAAACGGGAGCCGGAGCCAGAGCTGGGATTGGAGCTGGGACTGGAGCTGGAGCTGGAGCTGGAGTCTGGGCCTGGGCCTGGGTCTGTGCTCAGGCCGTTGATCCACTTAATTATTTAGCAATTTATTCTCACAATTGTTAACAATTTTTTGTTTCTTCCGCTTGCACGTTTTGCGTAGCTTGGTAGCTCGTTTGTTTGGTTTTGTTGGTTTTTATATATTTTTTTTTATTTTTTTTTCTAGGGGTTTGCCCTCAGTTTTCGTTCGCCATTAAACTAATGAAATTAGGAGAAAAAGTTTATGCTGATAAGACAAAACTATTAACGTTAGTTTTTCTCCCTCTCTCTCTCTCTCATTCTTTCACTATTGGTTTATTTTTTACATGTTTTTTTGTTTTTGGCAATTAAACTGTAATTAATGGTTGCCTGCGTGTGTGTGCTTGTGTGCTTGTGTGTGTGTGTGTGTGTGTGTGGCATGGGAGTTGTTATGGAGCCTGGTGTGCGATTAATCAAGATCAATTAAAAAGAGTTCAAGTATTGAACTTAAATCGTTTCACGGGTTGCTTAACGGGGCGTGAGATAGAAATTTAGAATGTTCCCTAATCATGCAATGCATATGACGTGATTACGACTACGTATTACACATACGCATTACGTAATACGTAACGCACTGAGCTCTTTCCTCTCATATTAGGCTATTTTCCATTGCACGCAAACTGCCCAATCATTTAGATGTTTTCTGAACTTTGGACTTTGAGCTCGCAAAATTTTCAATCAATCAATACTTAAACGACACTATAATTCATGCAAACTGATGCTGCTTGTAAGAAATTCAGGCATTTTTGAATATTTAATTTTGTCAGAATTATTTTATATGATATTTGTATAAAACGCCGGCTTCAAATTAATTAAGAGCTGATTATTTTTTGCGACAATAAAAAACTAGGCAATAAATAAAAAATATTCTGAGTTTTGATGTTTCCGAATACTGAACTGATTTTCATGTTAGATTTAAATATTTGTCTAAGGTTTGTTTCTAGATTGATTAAGCTGTCATAATTTATGCACTTTTGCTGTTTTTAATTTCGTTACTTAAAACGGAGTTTATATTTTCTCGTTAGTTCGGCCTTTGATTGTAACTTTGATAGCAGAGACACATTAAACACATTGACGACAACAGGCCGTAAATAATTTCCAAAATAGAATCCAATTTACAAAATGTTCTCATTAAGTTTGCACAAAATAAAAATAAACTAAAACAGACCGAAAATCAATCAATTTTGTATTTTATAGCTGATTGTTGTCATTCTCGTTGGCGATTTCAATTGCCATTTAATTAATTAATCGACTTTAAAATTGTCGTTTCCAAATGTTTATCACTTATTAAAAATCTATTCAAATCGAACATGAACAAAATGACCACAAAGAGATTCAAAAGCGGGCGGCAGCGGGTGACAGTCGCATAAATTTTTTACTACGAAAACACTAAAATAATAAAATTTATATTGATATTTGGCAAATAAATTAACTAAAACATGGTCTCTGTCATTAGGCGGCGTTTTAAGTTCGGCTCAAGGCCCAGTTCCAGTTTACGGATACAATTTCAGTTCCAGTTTATGTTTTTTTTTCTTTCTTTTTGGTTCACTTTTGGATGAACTCACGAGTTTGGAGCTCCAGTTAAGATGCCTGACAGTGATAAGCTGGGGGGCGCTGCTGATGGCGTTGGCCACACGCATTAATTTTGCGTGGATTTCATTTAAGACAACAACAACAAAAGCAGCAACAACCAAAAGAAAAATGTTTTGTGGGATTGCGTTGGTTGTGCGCGCGCAGTTGGCAGGGGGATCGCCGGGGATCGCCGGGGATCGCCGGGCATCGCCTCGTCGTTTGGGGCTGGCCGCGCTAAAAACTCGGACACGCCACATTCGCATTCACAACGGGTCTTCAAGTAGGATTTCGACTTGGAACTGCCTAGCATGTTGTTGTTGTTGTTGTTGTTGTTGTTGTTGTTGTTGTTGTTGTTGTTGTTGTTGTTGCTGCTGTTGCCGCGGTTTTTGTCTTATGAGTTTTCTGACGCACGATGACGTTTAAATTTCAAATGATTGATTCCCCGCTGGCAAAAAAAAAACAAAAATAACAACTTTGATTAAAGCCGCAGCAGCGCCGGGCACGCCCAGTTGAGTTACCGACTCGGGTTACCAAACCGCGCAGCCTTTGGCTAACTGGGCAACTGGCCAACTGGTTGTAAACTAGCCAACTGCCAGGCCTACTATTTGCGTGCTTAAATATTTTAATTAAGAAGAAGAAAAATAGACAACAACAACAACAACAACAAAAACCAACAACGAGGCAGCGCTCAAAATATTTTGGTTGCTCCGCGTGTTTTAATTGCAGTTTACATGTCTATTAACAAGCCAACGAGTTGTTGTTGTTGCTGTGGTTGTTGTTGTTGCTGCAGCAATTGCTGCCTTGGTTTGTGCCACAACTTTTTAGTTTTTAATTGCAACTGTCAGCATATGTGGGTAGCGGTAATTGACGCGCCTCAAATAAGTTGTCAAATTGCTAAAAGTAACGCCCCTGCCCCGCATAAGCCACTCACTGAGCGCGGTAGCGGGTCGGGCTATAAGAGCGAGAGCGGGTCTGACGAAGTGAGAAATGCATCAATTTGAGAAATCGTTTATCAATTAATCAACAGATTGTCAACCGCATAGCAGCCTCATAAAAGCGCTCAAATTACGCTCGGCTGTCAGGTGTTTTATGACAAAATACCTGAAAATCACATTGAAAAAATGTAAAAAATGAACAGTGTACAAAATGAAACGAAATTTCTCACGTTCTCGTGTTATGCGAAACCAGTTTTTGGAGAATTGCCAGCATTATGACAAAATAATTTTTATTGCCTGCAATTAATTGCATGCAAACTGAATTTTTGAGTGATTGATTTATATTTGTATATGGCATACATTTGAAATGATTAAAGAACAGCTGAAATAAAGCCGCACAAATGCATTCATCAGAGAGTTAGAGGCATCTCTGATTTAAGGATAAGAGCAGGTGAAAGAACGTAGAAAGACTGCAAGAGAGTTAATTAGGTTTTATTAGATTGGTCACACAACACTTTACTACACTATCGTCTCAAGAAACTCAGCAATTCTTACTTGAAGTTATGAGAATCGCAGAGTAGGGCAATATTTAAGCATATGAATGTAAAATTGGTACATACATATACGTACATACCTTAATACACATATAATTACATACAAGAGTACGCATATGCAAATATGAAGTTTATTAGATTCCCAACAAAACTTTTAAACATGCAACACACATAATCAAATTATAATGCAAACCAGCAAGGCTTACTTGAATTCATGAGAATCGCATAGTAGGGCAATATTTAAGAATACTTTTTTTTGAATTTGCAGCTTAGCATTAAAGTAAACTTGGTCATACATTCATACACACATATATACACAAATAAAAACATACCTACTTACATACATAAAGGCATACATACATATGTAAATACATACCTATATACATACAAAAGTTCACACAAACAAATATGAACTTTATTGGATTGCCAAAACAACTTTTTAACACACAACACTGTGTGGAATGAGGAACACACATGCATACGAACACACGCACATAGTGCATCATAAAAAAAAAACTAAGTAGCGTAAAATAAACTAATATCGGTTGAAAAAGTTACGTTCCATTAAAAACTTATAAAATATAAACTTTAAATTCTGGATTAATATGAATTAAAAGCTATCTAGATGATGCTTACACGATCGTTTATTTATAAAAAAAAAAAAAACGATTTTAAATCGTTGACCAAAAATGCAAGACATTTATAAAAATTGCCAATAAAAATGCGCAATCAACCTGCAATTAATATTATTATGCAAGATGTCCCCATAAAAAAGTATATATGTATATATGGAATGCATATTATTATCGTTTAAAAAACATGCCGCCGTTTGTCATCAAGGCCACCTTGCAACGGCGACAACACCAACAGCAACAGCAACAGCAACAACAACAACAACAATGAGAACGACAACCGCAAAGACAACGGTTAATGGATAATGTTTTTAGGGGCTACCGCAGACGCAGTCGCAGTCGCAGTGTCTGGTCCATGGAGGTGCCATCAGAGTCGGTTGGTTGGTCGGTCTGTCGGTCGGTCGGTTGGTCGATCGCATCGTCACCAAAAGTAAGAAGAAGAAAATAAAAGTCGCCTGGGCTTAGTCATTGGCTCCACTGGCCACCGACTGTGCCCCCAACCCAGCAGCAACTTCACAACTTTGCGCGCTTATCTTAATTGTTGCTCGCATATTAATTTCGTACCTGCTGTGCTGACAAGCAGCGAACCAGTCAACCAGGCTAAGCAGCCAAGCAGCCAAGCAGCCAAGCGGCCAAGCGGCGAACCTGGCCAAAGCTGCCGCTCCGTGCGTCTGGCTGGCCAACTGGAGACGTTCGCCGGCTGCCGGCTGGTTAGCTTCGTTATCGCGCCAGTTAGCCGGTCTCCAACTGCAGCGGCGGCTCCACCTCCAGCTGCAGCTGCTGCTGCTGCTGCTGCTGCTGCTGCTGCTGCTCTCATTGACGCGTCTCGTTGATGCCGCTGTCGATGTTGATGTCGATGTGGATGTTGATGTTGATGTCTCGTCTGTCGTTCGGTCTCTCGGTCTCATTTTATTGTTGACAAATTAATAGATTGTGCTGTCCATATTAACACGTTTACGTGTTGCGCTTCCTTCCGGCCGCAATGCGCATTATAAATGTATAAACTTTGGGCGCCCGCCGTCTGATTAGTATTGAGTTGTGAGTGTGCTGCTGTCGGGCGAATGCAGTTTATGGCATTCACACAATTTATTCATAAGCTGACTTTAATTAACACCAAGTGTGCGCGTGTGTTTGTGCGAGTGATAAGCGCCTGAGTTAAGAGCCGGCGGCCCAGCTAACCGGAAGCTGCTACGTGTTGACATTGGGAGGCTGCGGAGGCCGTTAAAAACAGCATCATGCAGCTTGCTGCATGCCCCTTGCCCCTGTCGCTTGCCCCTTACCATACTTGCCGCTTGACGGTAGCAACTGCCGCGCATCTGATAAGCAACTCTTGATGATTGATTACGGCCAGACGCAGATAAGCACGTTGATTGCTAAACAGGCCACAAAGTTAAATACGTGAAAGTTAACGCCGATTTATCGTTAACTTATCCGCCGAACAACTGATTTTCCTGACGCCGAGCTCGGCCTAATGAATTTCTTATGAGCAACAGTACAAGAAAAAAATGTGTGTGAGGAAATTTAGCAACAAAATTCCACTAATCAAGCTGATGGGTTGGTCAGCAACGGATCTTTAAAGGTGTTTTGTAATAGAAAAATATCCACTAATACAAAACGATTTTTGCTGTCGAATTGTATTTTAATAGACATAAGACAGTGAAAACTCTCCTAACGGACACTTGTATTAGGCGGACACCCCCGATTTCCTCTTATATCATTAAAAATCAGACAATTCGAAATTCCACTATTATAAGCAAATAATCCTTACTTCAAATCTGAGAAGCATGTTTGGACATTATATTCTTCAGATAGGTCAAGATATTTCGAAAGATTAAGATCAAAAATAGTTTTTTATGCACAAGTTTGACTTTAACCGGCAGTTTATATATCAATAAAATGATATGCTGTCGCATATGTATATATTTTTTAAGATAACCCAAAAAAATGCCTAGTTAAATCAAGAAGGGTTCAAAACTCAGTCTTCGAAGCTTCGATAAACGATAAATAGCCGATCTTCACAGTTCAAGCACAAATGTTTCTTATAAATACAAACAAAGATTATTAATGCTTTTAACAGCATTGAGAGCTTGACTGACGTACCAGGAAATAGAAGATGACAGTTGAAGAAAATTTCCCAACTGACTTTTTGGGCATTTCTCATGGCTCGGACAAGCTGCCGCCTATCATCGTTCATATGATATGTAGATAATAGGATTTTGGTGCAACAACAGCAACAACAGCAACAACAGCAACAACATCAAACAGTTTATCTGCTCTAACCTTCAACCTTTCGCTGTGGCTCAGCAATCAGGCATCAACAACATACTGCCAGCCGCTGCCGCCTCCGCTCCACGCTCCACGCCCCTCCCCCGCTGACCGCTTGTCCCTTCACTCAGCTGCTCAACACCTTAGCTGCTGCAGCTGCCTGTGTGGAACTGGGCAACTAACTAGAGAGACAGGCCGCCACGAGTGTAGACAACTTAAATCAAAGTGCTAATTTTAAAATAACAACCCTGAAGACAGCCTAAACACACAGGCGCAGCAACAACAACAACAACAACAACAGCAGCGGCAACAGCGACTGCAAAATCATATTGGAAAAACGTTTACGCGAAACTGCTTAACTGCTTAACTAGCTGGCTGCAACAACAACAACAACAACAACAACAACAACAACAACAACAACAACAGAGACAGCCCCACAATTGAAAAGACAAGATGAACGGCACGAAACAGGATGTTGGAACGTGGAGTTCGAAAATTTGCAAATCAAAAACAGAAAAGAAGAAAAAAAAGACGCGAAATACAAAACGGCGCTGGGAAGAGAGCTCTTCGGCTGCATCGGCTTCTTCAACATGGGGTCTCCTCCACGGGTCTACGTCGGTCGGACTTTGAGTTATCGCACAGATATTAATTTGAGCTGCCGCTGATGGTTTCAGGGTCTTCCCGGCTCCCAAAAATGTATCTTCGCACATTCGCAGCTCGTTGGTACATTCTAATTGACGAAATATCAGCAAGACAGACAAGCGACCGGTGATCTCCATCCCAGTGCCCAGTGCCCAGTGCCGTGTGCCCAGTCCCGAGTCCCGATGCCGTCTTTCTGGCAAATGCTTCGTAATTGTTTGCACATATTTCTGAAACACCAAAGCTGCCATTTGCCCATTGCCGGCGTGGTTGCTGCCCCTCCTGCTACTCTCTTGCTGCCTCTCTGATTCCTTGGTATGCGCTTCGTTCTTAGAAAATTGCCGTCCTCATTGAAATGAAATGATGCTCGGGATCGTTGCCAAAGACTTCAGACCAAAGTGAAGCAAAGTGGTGAAGTGCAAAAAAAAAAAAGTAAAAATAAATAAAAAAAATAAAAACCCACATTCGTAACGATTTTCGGTGATTTTCGCATTGAAATATTTCGCGTTGTCCGGCGCGAAAAATGCCAGAGTCGGGTTATTTTTTATATAAACAATAAAAGGCATATTTGTTTGCGAGGACGTTGTGGCCGTGTGGTGCCAGGGCACTTGATTTATTATTGGGTAACAATTCATATGCCTTTATTGATATTTTTCAATTCCTGTACGTCTCTGCGCGTGTGAGACACAATAAATTTTGAAATAAATTGGATTTCGCAGTTTTAATCAGCAAAAGGGCAGCGCCTGATGAGACACCCGGCAAAAGGATACTGACCAAAAACAACAACAATAGCAACAACAGCATTGACTAATAAAAAAAGCCAACTGGCCTCAGACCTTCAGATCTCCGACTCCGGACTCAGCTGCGCTGCGTAACGTTGACGCCATAGCGCTGACAGGTAGGGTTCGGAATTGGAATTGGGTTTGGGTTTGGGCTAGGGCTCGCGGATCGGGTGCGAAGCTGCAGCTGAACTTGAGGCTGGACACGTCGCCTAGGCATGCCGAGCCACTTAAACGTTCGGGCAAAAATAAAATATCAGCAAAGCAAGGTCTTAAACTTGATCGAACTAAATATACTCTAAAATAAATCATTGTTTTGCTTTTTAAGACGATTTTTAAATATTTATTACGTTTATTACTTACTTTTCTTAACTCTTATTTTCCAGGCACTTTCCGCTCGTGTGAAATTGAAATCTACCCGCACTTCCCTGAAACCAAGCCCACATCTGGTAGATTTTTCGAAAAACTTCTCAGACGGATTTTCACACAGATCTTTGAAAATGAGTTTGAGCTCGAAAGAAAGTTACACCAATTTTTCACAGTAGCGGGTGGCATTTTTCCACATAAGCTAAATATTTATATGAATCATAACTTGAAAGAAAGTTTCACCAATTTTGCACAGAAGCGGGTGAAATTTCTTTACATAAGCTAAATACCTCAAACATTTCAGTTTTTTTGTCCTGACGATTTGAGCTACTTGTTAACTACCAGACAAGACAGGACAATGAGTTATATATTTATAATAATATAGATCACATTCCGAAAAAGTAAATCCATATCTCAATTCAAAGTTATTATGATTATAACTTTTATATAATATAAGCATGATTAACTTCCGACTTGCAAAGCAACTTTGATTGATTATTTTGGTGAGACTTGTTAGTTCCGTGACTAACATAATAAATTGCAGTCTCAATTAATTGTAGGTAATCGTGACAAAATGCATTAATAACGTATTATACCCAATGGGAGTAGTATTTATATCAAAAAGTGCGTTTCGCGTTGTCTTCAGACTAAACCAGGGACAGTGCCAGGGCCGTGGGTTTTTGGTGCAAGCCAAAGTGTAAAAATATGCTGCCAATGTTGCAATTTATTTATTTATTTTTCTTCATTTTTTTATACACGTTTCAGTGTTCACTCTTGTGGTTGTTGTTGTTGTTGTTGTTGCTGCTGCTGCTGCGTCTGGTTGAGCACAAAAATGTACGAGCAACACGAAGCAGCAGCAGCAGCAGCAATGGACGGCGGCAAGAGAGCTACGTGTGCACATTGTTTATTTCACACACTTATTGGCCCGCAGGCGCTACTGTGCACTCCTCGGCGCTCTAGCCCCCGAATGGGCAGCGTCTCCTGCTCCTAACTCCATCTTGAGGCACGGCCTGCAATTGGCTTGTCTTGTCTTGTCGTACGTTTTCCAGCTAAGATTGGCGACGCCATGTAGTTAACGCGTTCGCACTTTTTTTTCCACACTCCCCGGCCAGGTCTGGTCTTCGCTGGCCTGGCCTGGTCTGGACCATGGGCTCGTGTCCAGTCCATTGAGTTTTCATGCCACGCAAACGCAACGCAGCGAAATTGGCTAAAAATGACACTCGTTTTCACTGCCCCATGAAAGGGGCGTCGCGCTCGAGGGGCAGGGTATTGAACGACGGGCGGGGAAGAGGGGGCATATGTGCGACAGAAGCTGCTGCTTATGCATATATATATATATATATATATATATATGTATATATATACGTGCATACTATATATATTGAGGTGGGCCTGGGCATGATTTCTGATTGGCCATAAACACACAAAAGTATTGAGTTTTATCAGCTGCGGGCTATATGGGTAGCTGGATCGGGCGACGACTTTTGCCTGTTCCCGCTCTCCAATCCCCAATACCCAATCCCCTCTCCCCATTCCTCACTCCTCACGAGTCGAAAATTGCTTTTGATAACCGGGCGCGGATTGAAGACTGAAAAGTGGTTTTTAGCTTGCGGTTCACATTTGACAAAGCAATTGATGAGCCTCTTAAATTGGCAAAGGTTTTAGCCACAGCCACAGATAAATTTGTGTGCTCCATGCATAAATATTTAATGGTAAATCATATTGCAATTATAATGGTATTCCAGCTATGTTTGACATCTAATCAACGACAGCTATTTTGATAACTGACACCTAAATGGAGCTGGGGCATTATGCTTAGTAAGTGGCTTATATCAATTATATTGGATGAGCTTTCTGTGTGATCGCCAACTAAATGCTGCGGATCTGGGTAAGCCTTGGCTGGGTCATAGACATTGAATATGGCTAAGATCATATTAGCCAGGGCTACATATAAGATACGTTTCAAATTAAAACCAAACCTTTATTACGTATACTAAACCAATCAGTTAATGAATGTAAAAAAATCTAAATAAAACTTTACTGTATTTGAGTTTTTCTCTTTCTGATAAAGAGATAAGTTTTAGTTTCAATACTTTAGCTAGATACTTAATCCATATGTGCATTTATATTTTATTTATGAATCTACAGAGCGAGCATAGAGCTTACAATTCTCAACCAGTTCAAGTAAAAACTTTTCTTAAAGGAAACAATTTTAACTTTATGCCCAACGAAACCTAGAGTATGCTATACACATATGCTTCTATCTCAACATTCAATAAAAACTAAGGCTATTATAGTTTGAATAGCTGCTGGCTTGCTCGTTTCTCTCTCAATTTAAATATTATGCGCGCTTCCTTCCGAAAGCCACAATTAACTTGATTTTCTATTATAGCTTCATTCAAAGTTTCGTTATCAGCGCTTAGCTGAACTAACATGAAAAACATGACAGTTTTTCCCAGTGTCCGGCACAGAAAAGCTGGAAAAACACGAGGCATTTAGTTGTTGTTTTTGTTCTTTTAGCTTGGCCAACACCATCGATTTATGGCGTGTGTTGTTTCTTTTGTCCGGATTGGAATCTTGAGCTCAACCCCTTTGTTAGAGGTAAGGGTCAGGCATTTATGAGTAGTTAGCAATTTCGGTGGCAGGGATTAAGATTAAAACTGGGCGCTACATCAAATGGGTGTGAAAAACGCAAATTACAAAGAATTTCAAGTCGCTTGAGCCGAGAAACGGAACGTTGGCCCTGCAGCAGCAGGAAACTGGCCACATAGCTGAGACGGTCTGACTGAAGGCCTGACAGATAGACAGACGGACAGACGGACGGGCCGACTAACTAACTAAGGGCGTGTCAGGCAAGTCGAGTCGTCAGTCGTGTAACTTTGAAATATGTTGAACGCGCTGCGATAACTGGCCAGGTAACACCGGGCCCTCTTAACTGGCAACTTTGCAACTAGCAGCCAACAACTTGCAACTGCAGCCAGCAACTGCTGCAACTGGCAACTTGCAACTGGGCATGTGGCTGCTTCCTTGGGCAAAATGCATATGCATATTTTATGCCATTTAAGCGGCATTTATGCAGCTTCGCGTGTTGACAAAAGTTGTTGGCTGCTCGTAACTCAATCTCAATATTTCAGGCAACCGAATCGAGCCAACGTTACATTAAAACGTGACTTTGACAGTAGCAGTTTGGCTTGACAACAACAACAGCAACAACAACAGCAGCAGCAACAACAGCAACAGCCACGTACGTGAGCCAACACATAGACTGAGTGAATGTAAATGCATTGAAGCATCTCCCATTCCATTCCGCTCCATTCCAGGCATTCAGTCAGTCCGCCAGTCATCGATGCTTGTGTGACATTCGTTAAGCAAAATATGTGCCATGGATTAGGGGCATGCAGCTGTGGCAGGGCGGAGAGCGAGGCTGGCTAACTTGTTGCCTGATCTATTGGTTTTTGCGTGGCAGCCGTTTTACACAAACAACAACAACAAGAAGAAGAGCGAAAAAAACCGCAACATATTTTCGTGGCCCGGTACACGGCCTATAGGCCCCACCGTTGGCTGATTGCATGCATATTAGCCATAGCCATCAGCGGCTGAGACAGCGTTCTAAACAGAATACCCCCCCTGAAAACCCACCTGCCCCCCCTCCCTGCCGCTTTACCCTTCACCAGCCCGCGTTCAGCATATTCTTGCTACCCTTTTGTTGTTGTTGTTGTTGTGGTTGTTGGCCTGACCGTGGCAAGAACAAGACACGATTTTTAAAACGAAATCCATGTTTTGCGCTTTAGTTACCAAGAGGATTACCGTGTGGATCGCACTTTTTTATTTTTTTATTTTGTTGTTGTTGTTCTTTTCTTCTTCTTCATGTATTTAAGAAGAGAGCCTCCACTTCATTGACTTGTCGAGCTTCGAGCTGCTTAGCGTTATTTATAAAACATGTTCGAAATGCAAAGTATGCGACACGACGAAGCCTCCAATGCCCTTTACACAAGTGCCGCATAGCACAGATTGTTGACAGATTATTCCACTTTTTCGTTGCTTTTGTTGTTTTTGTTGTTGTTGCGCTTTTCCCCATTTTCTTGTCGCTGTTGACTTATGAGTAGCATTTTTTAATTAACCCCAAAGCACGCCGCCGCGGCGAAAGGCTGCCACAATTTTGACAAATTTTGTTCAGTTTTCCCCAAGCATATGCTCAAAATTCTTTTTGAAATGCTTTACAACAAACATTCTCCACAGAATATTTGTGCACTGATAATTTATCGATATATTGTGAATTCCAGCGAGAGCTCTTGAGCAAATGGACATATATTTCTTATTTTTCTAGAATAAGTTGAAATTTTTGAGAGTTTTTTAGCTGAGTTCCTTTATCCTTTACAAATAATAATAGGAAAAATAAAGAAAGAACGAAATATCATGATTTAAGCATCATATTTCCATCATCATATTCCATGTTCATAATTGGTAATAAAATTTAAAGTAAGTAAATGCTTTCAATCGCGATTATAATATATGTTTACTTTGAAATAAATCACTTTCTTGATCTCTTAACCATATTTACTCTCCACACACACACACACTCGTCGCTCGATCTGAGGCTGAGGAGAGCCTAGGGAACTGGTGGAGACTAGCTCAACCACAAGTCAAACTCAATGCTCACGACAAAAATAGTTAGTTTTCTGTCTTCATGGTAAACCCTTCATTAAAAGACAATTGTACGTTTTGAATTATAGCTCCTTGGGGGCCCTGTTAAATGTTGCCAACATAACAATCTGATCGTTATGCCCAACCAATGCTGCAGGGCATAGCTCCTGAGCAATAGTTATGCTGAGCCATGGATGAGAGAAGCAACACAATTTTGCATATGTTTTCGGCTCATAACCCTTTAGCTACTTGAGGAACAATACAATGCTAGTTCCGCTGTTTGTTTGTAGCTGCACCCCTTCCCCTCTCCAATCCCTCTGCCGGGAGTCGGGTACTGTCATTGTGCGTAACAATTAAATCGTGTAGCTTCTACTCTTTGCCTGCGCTATGCACCACACACACACACACACACTTACACACAATTTGCAAATGATCGAAGGAGCAGGCATTGGGCGGGCGGCAGCCATTTAGCTGGATGCCCCATTGCGTGGCCATGCACCTAACTTCATCACGATCCGCGACATGAAAATAGTTGCACTCCGCACTGGCAAACACAGACGGCCAGAGCGCCGGCACAGACCACAGAGTGGGAAGCGTCACATCACGAAGTCAACGCCGACGCCGATGCCGAGGCCGACGCCAACGCCACCGCCACCGCGGCCGCAACCGCCACCAGGTTAAGCTAGCTGCCGATGCAGTGAGTCGACCGTTGTCCATGTGGACTGCAAAGTCGCTTTGCATATTTAGCAACACATTCCCGATGGTCGTAACGAAAAACGGTTTCATTGTTGCCGACGCCGCCGACAACAACATAAAAGCCTGCGCTCCTTTAGCTGGCCAGGCCAACAAGCAGCCAGCAACAAACAAACACACACACACCCATTCACATACACACAGTTAATAACAAGTTAGAATGCTCTAGTCGAGAGCTAACAACTAGAAGATACCCTGTGCACAGGCATAAAATTCAAACGTAGTACTGCTGCCAAACAATAGATGGCGCCATCGATGGATAAATATGATATTCGAATCTGAATATACTTAAAGTACCAACTATTTGCGCTTATAGGAAGTAGCTTTAGTTGTTATAAGTCGGGATGGAAATAGAGAGCAGGACTGCAAGTGGTCGGGGATTCGGTTTATGACTTTAACCTCCAGCCTTGAGGTTCTGTTAATAAACCAATTTTTCACATTCATGTGCCCAGCTTTTGGTTCAAATCTTGGTTTGTCGTATGCTTTTAAAGTGTTAATAATATTAATAATATACCAATAATATACCAAAAATGATTAGAAAAATCGAAAGATTAAGTCTCAGGTTATTTATGCTTTGGGGCTGAGTTGCCCTCAGGATTTCCTTATTTTAAACAAAACCATCTTTGGGGAGCAAATTCAAATAATTTCGGTTTGCGATAGGTGGTTTTTTGAGTAACTGTTTTGGTTTAAGGTTCGGCTCAAAATATACTATAACATGAAATTCCGGGTTCCAGCCGAACAAGTTGCTCATAACCTATTGCAGCCTTTTAGAAGACACATAATGAATGCTGAAGAGCCTTAGCTTTGGTTTAACCACATGACTCCAGGATCTACTCGCTAGTTAAAACTAGATCTTCTTCAAAGACTTTTCGATGCTTCTCTCTTTTGGCTGTGTGCACAACTTTAGGATAAACACTTTTCTTTTAACAAAAAATGTTAATGGCTACAGGGTATAACAATCGGCACACACACCGAGAGTGCAGAGCCCAAACCAGACCAGAGACCAGACCGGGCCGAGACCAACCGACAAGAAAATAAGTTGAATAAAATTATTGTGAACACGTCTCGTTGATTTATTGTGAAATCGCGCATGAGTAATGATCGCATATTTGGGTATACTTGTTGCTTGTTGGTGGTGCTGCTGCCGCTGCCGCTGCTGCTGCTGCTGCTGCTGCTGTTGGAGAGAAGGTCGATCGATTGGTCGGTCCTCGCCAGAGCTGGGTCCACCACCACAGATTGGGTACAGTTTTTGGTTATTGCTCATTTTCGTATCGATCGCAGCGCTCGGTGTTTACATTTGCCGGCCTCCTATTGTTGCTCTAAATGGCAGCGAATGAGTCGAAACTTTTTCTCCTCTTGTTTGTTGCTGTTCTTCGGTATTATAATCCAAAAACAGCACCGACACACAACACAGCACAGCACAGCACAGCGCAGGAGGCAGCCGCAGACAGTTGGCCAAAGAGGCTGCCTGGCATAATAATAAAACATGATGATGGGCCACTTGCTGGTTCTGGCTCGGCTCGGCTTTGCTTTTGGGCTCGCTGGTTATCTAATCGGCTTTTTATAATTGGGAACCAACGAGGCGCAGATTCAGCGCGATCATTGTGTAACAATTAAGGTAAAGAATCCAACACTAGACAACAACAACAACGACAGCGACAACAACAACAACAACAAACGCAATGAACATAAGTAGCCAGAATGTTAGCATATTCCGCCTCCCAAGAGAGCAAAAGGAAGAAGCAATCAGATAAGTAAAAATAATGAATTTGCAAAAACTCAAATTAATATGCTTTAACAGGTTTCAATTTTAAATATAATAAGTTCTATTCTTTACAGCAAAATCATTACTGTGAGTTGGTCAGAGCTCAAGTTGAGCATAGAAGATTTATAAAGGAAAAGTTCTGCTAAAAATGTCTTTCAAATGTTAAAAGATGCCAATATATAAATGCAAGGCTTATACCTTATGTATCTGTTGAGCTAACCAGACTCTATTAAGGGCTGTTTCGATCCATAACCTTCAGTAATCGGAAACTAATAAAAATTCTCGTCGTAGCCACAAAACAATAGACCAAACATTCTGCAAATTGTTCAAGGTTTTTCCTGATAAAGGTAAAAATAATGCTGCAGCGGAACTAATAGATTTACCTGAACATTTACCGGGAAAATCACAACGGTGTGTGCTTCGAAAAATGGGTTTGACCACAGAACTGACCACGAAATTTCGAATGTTACGCTAAATTATTTCTTTATATCTTTCAAATATATATAAACATATAATATATGTTAAATATTTATGTTAAAAAGCTGAATATATTTAAAAGAAAAAGCTTTAGTTCATGATCTTTTACGAACATTTTAAAAATAAACTATATATTCTTTTAAAAGAAGGCAAAAAAGTCGAAATGTATTAAAATACTTTTCAGGTTTTCTGAAAATAATATATGAGTGTATGCAGCTCCTCTCATTTTTCATTCTCTACACAGGTACAAGAAAAAGAAGAAGAAGTAGAAGTCTTGGCATCGTCTTTGTTGCACAGTGATAACGATGAGAGCTGTTGAGGGCTGAAATGGTAAAAGTATCTTACAGTACGCAGTTGTAGGCTTCGAAAATTGATGATCGCGTGCCAAATGTGCATGTTTATAAACATATTTCTCTGGTACTTGGTCGCCGCCTCTCGCTCTGCCCTCTCGCTGTCTCGCAGCTTGTCTCTGTCCCTCTAAGGAGAGAGACTGAGTGTGTATGGCATGTCTGTCCATTGGGATGATCTTGCATTTGATCAGTCGCTTTGTTGATTGCTTGAAACTTGTGTCCATGCAATAAAACACTCAAAATGCCAACTTTATTTTGGGTCAAAGCCGGCCAGACACGCAACGTTGCCTGCCTGGGACTCTAAAAATACTGCGCAGACTCTTCGATAAACTTTTAGCTGCCCCGCGTCGTCGGATCAACTGCGGGCCTCAAATGCTGTGAGCCAATTTGGCGTTGCGTTTTGACCTTTTTTGAAGCGAATCAAGAAGCATTTATATATACAAACATATACATATATTGTTTGTCTCTTTCTCATATAACTCTAGAAACCTGTAGAAAATGGGTTATAGGTATAAAAATTCCAATGGCCCGAACCGGGGGCGACTACCAACTGTGCATTTGGCGGAACTTTGCGCCACATGCGTCGCATATCTTTGACACAATCCGTGGCGCCCACCCGTTGTGCTCTCGAGGGCAACCTTTTCACTCGCTCCCCAATCGCCCTCCTTCCCCCCTCCCCCTAGCTAGCTTGACCATACTCAAACAAACCCGCGACCGTTGCTCAAATTAAATTAATTCATAATGAACATAATTATTAGAGCCAACTCTTGTCCGGCAGTGTCAATGGACTAAAAGTCAAAAACTCCATCCCAGAGTTCTGCCGACTCCACAAAACTAAACAAGCCGAATCGCTTCAGCTCTTTACAAGGGCGTTACCCAAGTTGTTTGAGACCAGAAACCCGCCCGTTGCCGTTGCTGTTGCCGTAGACGTAGCCGTAGCTGTCCGACTGGATTAATGGCTGCGCTGACAGTGAAAATCCTGCGGTTATAAGTTTTATAGCCCTTCGTCCCCACTTTGAAATGGTTGCAGCAGCAATTAGAGTGTGCTGCTCGATGTAAGGGTTTACAGCATTACACATTCGTCTCTTTGCCTGAGATCATAAAAGATTTTCCTAGGAATTTCGACAGGCCTCTGAACTCGAGGGGTTAGACCCCGCTCGTAAGTGCCGCGGTTCATTAGTTTCAACCGCTGTGCGTGGGCCGAAGCCTTTGGGTATTTGTGTGGAAGAGCTCAGGGATAAGCTGTTAGCTAAAGATCAAAACTTGAGGCTACTGAGCAGCATCATCTTTGGATTGTCTAGAGGTTGACCAGTCCTAATTACAGGTGAGAGGAAAATGCGCCCCTGCAGAGACTCTTCTTACCAAGAAGTGATTTATTCTAAATTTAGTGCTAAAATCAACAAACAGTTTACGTCAGGATAAATAAGTAAGTTAAGTAAATATGTATACTAGAAGATAGCCCGTGCCTCGGTCTGAATTATTTAAACATAAATTCTTAATTATATATGTAAATAAGTACTTACCTTAAAATTTCACAAATTCACAGCCAGATCCTTACATGTACATATCACTAAAAAAAACAAAGAAGAGAGAAGAAAGTAAGAGTACGATCTGAAAATGAATAAGACAAAAGAGAGAGAGGGAGAGAACGAGACAAATTAAAGGGGAGTTTAGTTAAAAGCAAATATGACAACAAAGCAAGCAATACAACCTTTTCATATAATACTTATAATCAAGGCGTGTGTTAATTGCATTTGTGAGAATCGCATAGAAGGGCGACATAAAGAAATACGTTTAAATTAGCAGCAATGGTTCTCTAAATGTCGTTAAAATATTATTATTTTTGTATGTAAAACTTTGAAGTGAAGTTTGAAGCTGAACTTGAACTTTCGACCCCAAAAACTCAGGCGAGTGGAATTTCAGATAGTCAAGAGAAATAGTATTATATATAGAGATAGATATAGCTCAGCGAAACTATGCTACTGGAGGCCAATTATGGAATTCTATTGTGTCAATTAAGAATACATTTGCTGTGGAAGCGCCGCTCACCATTCATTCACTTTCTACAGCAACTTTCAGAGCTGTGAGAAATTCGATCACTTCCTCTGCTCGTTGATAATGGAACTGATATTTCAACACAGCGCAAGCTCGCTGTCGTTGAACTCAGACGCTGCTGAAATCAACGCTGGCTTTCCTAGAATGCCCACCAGAGACGCCAACACAAGTAACAGTCGGAGACACGGAGACTTATGCCACATAGACCAGCCGCCAGCACATGTCTGTGTATGGGAAGCCACAATATTTTTCAGCTCAAATATGATTAATTTTTGGGTTTTGCTGCAGACGTAGTGCCTGTCTATAAGTCATGCCTTTTGCAATTGGCTTGGAACACGTGTTTGCCTTACTTCCTCGCACTCTCTCTCTCTCTCTCTCTCTCTCTCTCTCTCTCTCTCTCTGTGTGTGTCTCGCTGCTCATGTTCTCTACATGTTCTGGCATTCTCTAAATCGCAGCTTTCACTCATGCGTGGAACGGTTTTTGGGTCGGGACTAGGGGAAATGGGCATGCGCAAACGCAAATGTTGCATGGCCAAGTTGGGAGCTGGAGACTGAACAGCAAACAGGGAATAGCAAACAACCAACAGCAACAACAAACAACAACAGCAGCAACAACAACAGCAGCAACAACAACTACATGACATAGTGCCTGTCGTCTCATTAGGATTAGACCCACGTTATTTAATTGCATGTTAGGGATTCCAGCTTATTTATAATGAGTTAGTTAAATACACACGCACTGGAACTGCGACTGGAAACTGGCATTGGGCAGAGGCTGAGGCTGAGGCTGAGACTAGGGACTGAGTACTGGGGACTGGAACCTTTACTACGCTGGTTGCAGGCGTTGCCGCTGTCCGCTGTCCGCTGCCAGGGTGCAAATGATTAATGATCAGAGCGCGCGTTAGGCGGGTTCACTAAAGTCTCCCTCTCTCTCTCTCTGTCTCTGTCTCTGTCTTTGTCTCTGTCTCTCCCTCTCGCTTTTTATCTCGTTATATGGGAGTTTAGGTATCTCTGTGTTGGTTTTTCGTGAATTTATTTACAAATAAAATTATAGCTTCGCCTTGGCGTAGCCAACTGGCCGTGCAACAACAGCAGCAAGTATAACAACAACAACAACAACAACAACAACTTTGCTGGCCATTTAAACACCCCATAAACAATTTGCCATAATTTCGAGCAGCGACAACGTCAACGACGACGTCGTCGTCGTCGGCGCTCCCTCATTACAAAATGACGGCAAATTGCAATTTTCGTTGAAGGTTGAGTGGAACCCGCATGCCAGTAGCAGTCAGCAGTCAGCAAGCAGTAGCAGTCAGCAGTAGCAGTAGCAGTAGCAGTAGATCCCAGCTCCAGTCCTCAGATCAGGCCCAGTTGCCCACGAAACGACGCTGTGACAATCAACGCGCACGTCCCGCCAGATGATGTGATGTGATCTGATGTGATGAGTGCGTCTATCATATCGTCAATGTGCGTCGTCGTCGTCAATGTCAACGACAACATCATCATGCAGTCGCTGCAAGCTGCCTTGATCTTGATCAGCCAAGATGCAGCGGCTCGGGCTGCGGCAGCGGCAGCGGTAGCGGCAGCTCATCGTCGTCATCGAAATTGTCATGTCACGAAAGTTGGCTCCCAGCTGCTAAAAACTGCTATAGCTAAAGCTGCTGCTGCTGCGGTTACCAACGGCGGCGGCGTCTCCTCTTGTGGCATTTGCGGCAGCCCTTTGCCAGTGGGGGCATCATAACTTTGTCATTAAGTGTGTGCCATGCACAGCAATTAGGCATTTTATTAACAGATATGCTCTTCAACTTGAGAGCGTTTCAAAACCGACACACAATTCACATGAATAGTTAAATTAGCATTAGCGATAATTGTAGCAAATTATTTGATACAATACACTGAGAGAAACGAGTGCAGCTTCGACTCACAAAATATGATTTAAGCTTGTCGAGTACTAATTGGCGAACTTGTTTGTTAACGAGTACTAATTGCCTAACTTTGCATTTAAATTGCTAATTATTGTATAATTATATTAAAATACAATCAACGAGTGTTGAGCAGCAAAAACTAAGCAGCTTGTCTGTAATAAAATCTTTTAAGTACTTCACAGATCTATCATGAGCATTAGAATTGCAAGCGCCGAGTCCCCCTTTCTGTGCTTCAACTTGTTGAGAATTACAAGCGTTGAGCAAAAATAAGCAACATTGATCTAGAGTTGGCCAGTTTAATACTAGTATTTGTACTAAAAAGGTCGCTAAAATCAATTGCTTTTTAATTTTACATAACTTCAACATAATTTATGAAACAAAACTTTAAATGCTTAAAATAGCTTCTCTCTTCAAAATACAAATATTTTAATGTGTTTAGACCTAATGATATTAATATTTCATCAATATCATAAATCTAATTCATATCATCAATCTAAAGATATTGATATTCCATAAATATATACTTTTTTCAAGTATTTTATTCATGGTAAATATATATTTTCTTTTGGGTGTCAAATGAAATTTGTCTTTAACACATTCTAGTATTAAATAAAATATATGTTAATATCTTTGAGCTTATTTTGGAGACAAAATTCAAAGTTCTTTTGCTTTTTTCTAGAAAAAAAAGCGCTGAAAAACGTTAAGGTATAATTGTACCAAGAACTATGGGTATTTGTAAAAATAAATTTAAAAAGCGTTTTATATTTTTTAAATAACTTTTTGATAATTTACTTGTCAATTGCTTTTTAGAAGCATCTTGTGTAATAAAATGAATGACAGTGCATTGGCTATTCGTTGAGTTGTTATGTGTTTGTCTTGCTTTTAGTAATTGTTGCGGCAACTGTTGATATTGCTGCTGGTCTTGAGATTTTGTGGCTTAAATGCCTTTTAAATGCAGCTCCCCACGGGAATATGCCGCCGCCAGTCAGACTGCCTGTTGTTGTTGTTGCTGATGCTGATGCTGATGTTGTTGTTGTTGTTGTTGTTGTTGTAGCTGCTGCTGCTGTTGTTGTTGCTACTGCTGTTGACATTGTGATCAACGATAGCGGCTTGACAACTGATGGCAATCACTTGTCGCGCTTCAGATCATCCGCCTGTTGCCTCTGCCTGCCGCCTGCTGCCTGCCGCCAGTTGAATGTTGAATGTTTGATATTGAATGTTGAATGTTGAATGTTGCCCATGGCTTGACACAGATTTGTTGGCCAAAGTTGGCGACAACGTCGTCGCCTTTTTAGGCCCAGGCGTCTAAGTTGCAGGCAACTTGTTGCCTGTTCGCCTGGCTGCCCCTTTTTGTCGCCAATTGACAATTGACGCAACATCAAAACTGTCTAATTAAAAACATTGCCCGCAATGCGTAACTGAAATCGATGAGAAGCGGCGAACGCCGACAAAGCATTTGACTTTATGACATTTGAAATGGCCCAAGGAGAGACTGGGAGCGGGAGAGCGACAGAAATAGAGATGGAGAGGGGGAGAGTGGGAGCGCAAGCATGGCAAAATGAAAGAGACATGCGGCTATTTATTTTGTAATTTTTCTCAACATTTTTCTCCGTGTTCTGTGTGCGTTGTGTGCTGGCTAAATTATGGACTCTCGCAGCCAGGCCAAAAACACAAACAGAAAAAAAAACCAAAAAAACAACAATGATTCGTATAAATTGGAAACATTAAAAAAGCAATCAAAAATGTTCGGGCCAAGGCAATAGCAACAACAACAACAACAACAACAACAACAACAACAACACAACCACAACACAACACAAAAGAGCTGCGGTTCTTCGGTCTGGTCCGGTCCCGGGTCAGTTTAACCTGCGCTGGCGTGTTAACCTGCTGCTGCCTCTCCACGCAACAGTTGGAAATTTTAGATACGACTCGCTGAGATGCTGCATGAGCAGCTTCACACGATTGTCGCACGGCGACGGGGACGGTGCGGGGGCAGCTTAGGGTACTCGATTGAACGGCAATCGAGATCGAGGTTCGTGGTTCAAGTCGCAAGATCTCGAGTCTATGGGGGCAACTATGCTGCAACCTGGGCTCGGGCTGAGCTGCGGCGCGTTGACTGACTGATATGAGGCAACAACAACAACAACAATAGCAGCACCAACAACTGCCCGTCGATTGTTAATCAGTTAGATATAAAACAAAATACAGCAAAAGAATCAAACTCGCATCTCTGCGCGTATCTACGACATGTTAATGATGTTTCTTCTTTTTGTTTTTTTATTATCTTTTTTGGGTGTTAGATAAAAAAAAAAAAGAGTGAAAAAGAAGAAGAGCCAAACAAAAAGAATGTTTCAGAAAACGTTTGGCCCACGTTTCCTAGAAGCCAGCTCAGCGCGCTCTATTGATGTTATTTATATGAAATGTCTGTGAAATTATTACCCTTTTTTCTTCTGCTTCTTTGGGGCAAGAAATTTATTTGATTCGACTGTGTTTTACTCGCTTTTAATTAGCAGTCGAAACAGAAAATAATTCAGAGCGAGGAAGGGAGAGGGAGAGAGGGGGGAGAGTGCGTGAGAGAGTGAGATAGCAAGCGTTGATCGTGAGCTGTAAGAACAAACATGGTAATTTAATCTGTGATTCGTTATTTCGATTTCGATCGCGATTCACTTTGAGCACTGATCAAGTAGTGTCTATGAGACTTTAAAATGTGATTTCGTCTCTTGATCGTTTCGGTATTTGCATACCCTTGCAGAGGGTGACATAGTTTTGTTGTGAAATGTGCAACGCATAGAAGAAGGCATCTTCGATCTCGAAATAGTCATGTCCGTCCGTCTGACCACCTCTATGCAAAGCAGTCTCTCAGTTTTTAAACAGACAGCCGGATCGGACCACTATATCACTATATAGGAATGATCGGTCTTTACGCCCGTAAGTTCTTGTAAGAAAAATTGTATTGTCTATCAAGATATCTTGACCATACTTGTCATACTTTAGTTTCACCTGCCCCTTACATATGAAACAAATCATATCAGCATCCGTCTACTATATCATATAGCTGTCATAGGAACGATCGGTCGAAAACTCAGATTTTGTATAAACAACTTTTTAGTTTTCCAAGATATCTGTGCTGCTTCTTCCATATGAGCCAAATTGTATCAATATCGGCCTACTATATTATGTATCTACTATAGAAATGAACGCTGGCAAAATAATAATCTTAATAAGATATCTTGACCAAACTCGGAATTTATTAGCTTCAATATGCTCCGTACTATATCATAAGGTTGCCGTAGGAACGATATATCTTGATCAATCCCGGCATTTATTATTTTCACTACGCTTCTTCCATATGAGGCAATTCTTATTAACATCGAAGCCACCTTAATTATACAGAGTATTAAATATTCGGTGTGCCGAAGAAAGTCGTTCCTTCTTGTTTGATTTAATTTGTTAAATTTTTTTTTATTTGTTACGGTCCGCAGTCTTATCGATCGTTACAGGTTTTGACGCTGTTTTGTTGACTTTTGATTGGATTTAGTTGCAAATTGATGACATATTAGTGAGATATATAGTGCACTTTACGAATCGGGGCAGCTCATTATTTAAGATTGTGGACTGATTAGTTGGCCAGCTGATTAGATTCGTGCTGAACCCTTTTGGGTATTTGGGCTGGGCTTGGTCGGAATATTTATTTAACCAAAATTAGGCATTTAAATTGCCCTCGTATTAAATTGCGTGTAATTAATTATATTATTGTAAATTTGTTTTCTAATGGAGAATTTATTTAAAGTTTAACGAATAGGTGCTTAGACGAACTTTATCTTATATCAATATAGAGTAGGCGGAGTAAACATGCATTCAGTTTTTACAGGAATAACTGAGAAGCTTCAAGATCTGAACTTGTTTTAATTTCATGGATGACATGCCATTAGACTTGGGGAATTCTTTGATTATTCTAGACAGCCATTGTTTAATGTCTTACAACAAAAAAGTCGACTATTGTATTCCATTTATAATCATATTTGCAAACTGATCTCATCTGTCTGATCTACGCAGCTCGCAAGGCGGCCTGTGGAATTCATAATTGAATCGAATGCCTTAATTTATGGATTTCTTTTATGTAGTACGAATTTTTATAGAGCATCTTGCAGAAGCGACATTTACATAAGACACAGACATGCTCTCTCTCTCTCTCTCTCTCTCTCTCCCCCTCTATGTATGTATGTGTGTGTGTGCTACGTATGTATGGGTTTTATTCATGCCCATTTCCTGTGCGCCTGTGTCTAACCCATTGTTAATTGTGAATGAATTGAATTCGAAGCGAATGCCATTCAATATACCCCCATTTGGCGTAGAGTCGAGACAAGTGAATCAGTTCTATAATTTGACTAATTCTAATGGATTGCAATGAATCAACTTTGGAGTTCTTATGCTAATTTCAAGTGCGTTACGCCCAGGCAATATTGTGGGCTGTCTCTTAACGATCACACAGCAAATATATCTGTGTGTATAAAAGCGAATGAGCTATGTGAGGGAAGGGGCGATTCTTTTCTTATTGCCAGAACGTTTTGCATATGTTGTTGATGGTCAGTTAAAGCTTGGAAGTCAGCTCAAGGTTGTTCGCTGTTGTTGTTTCTGTAGTTGTTGTTGTTGCTGCTGTCGTTGTTTGTTCATCAAATTATATAGAGCTACCAGTCGAGCTACTCGGTGTATCCTGTGTATCCGTTCCTGCCTGCGGCACAGCCCAACCAACAATTGGCTCAAAAACACAAAAGGTAGACCCGAAGACTCTCCACATGACTGACTGGAGAAGAGTTTCAATGCTCTGTTCAGTGTTCGAGCTGCCTGTTTGTCCGTGTCGTCTCAACGCGTCGCCTGACATCGCGTCTCTCTTGCTCCATGGCCTCCTCTGGTTGATGTGCGTCCAGTCGGAACGCAGCCAAGAGCCGAGAGTCGTGCCGCCAAGTTTTTGAGAGCGCATTGTAGGTAAACACTCGCGCCTAAAAATAAAAGTATCTATAAGCTCTTGTCGTGCAACAACTTGGGCAACCACTTTGCAGGCAACTCGACTCGACGCGGCGCGACTCGAATTGAGGCAGCTGCAACGCGTTTCGATTAGTTGCCACGGCGGCTGTCTGTCAGTCAGTCCGTCAGTCCGTCCGTCAGTCCGTCAGTCAGTCAGGGCCTCATGGCCAGTCCAGCCCAGGTCGGACCAGACAAAAAGCGACGCTGACGTCGCTGCTGTCTTGTTAATTTTTTGAGCTATTTATTTTGATGTTTTCGCTTTTACGCTCTCGTTAAGTCGCGCCAGACGCAATGCCAAAGTTCCACCAACAATTCTCGCAAAATACATACAATAAAAGTATGAAAAGAACTAAAACTAAAAAGAATAACAACAAAAATTAAAACCAAGAATGAATGCTCTAGACAAGCCTGCACGACTAGCTAGTACCCTGTAGTCAGGTTCTTACAAACCTTTGTGATTCCCTTGGGCTAGTTGAGGACTGGGAGGAGAAAGGAAAAGTTATCATGAGAGTTAAACAATCAGATCTATTATATATATGTATATATAGGCTGGATACACTGGCTGGATATGGATATGTATGTCTACTTCTGCTAGCTGTAGCAGGTGCACAAAACTCCATATTTAACCCCCTTTTTTCGCTCACATTTTAAATGGGTGCCGACTTTTTATATATAAAAGAAATATAGTTAAATTCGCTGACCAGCACGAACTGCGACGGCGACTGCGAATGCTCAGGCTGGTCTTCCTCTTGTTCTCTGTGTGTGCAACGTTGCATCACGAGATAGTTAAAAAGATATGCATAAAAAATTGGAAATGCTAATTAATATGTTTTGCACAGCAGATACGATGCGATACGTGAGAACTGCAAGTGAATCTGTTTACATAAGCGTTAACTGCACACCCCCAACATATTAAGATACACACACAGACACACACAGAGAGAGAGGCAGTTGGATATTCTCGCAATACACAGACAAATTAAATTAATTTTTATTAGGCGTCAAGCCATAAAGAACATAAAGAACAGCTGAGCTGAGCCGACGGCTGTCCAAACGGAATGAATGGGAAGCTCACATGACAACGCTTTATAATTAAGAACAATGCCGAGTTATTCAAATGGAGACAGAGAGTGAGGCCAAAGAGAGTGAGAGAGAGAGAGGGAGAGAGAGAGGGTAATACAAAATAGAGTTGTAGAAACTCATTCATGTGGACTCACGAATTCCACTGCTATGACACATATTAATTGTAATGGCAAGGTTTTCCTCAGCTACCACACGAGATCCATTGAAAGCTATTTACAATATGATTGGAGCCTTTCACATAGATCATGACTAAGAGGCTTTAGATTAGGAACTCTGTCAAGTGTAGCCCCGCTAGATGAATGGGCCAAGTGATCCCCAGTCCCCAGCTCGAACTGCAAAGCCAATCAATGGATGATTAATAGTTTTTAAATATCAATAGAACATTACAATAAGATGAATACAACTAATATTGTATTATTTCTTGTTTAGTATTTCTTCTGTTGAGCTTCATATATGGTAATTATTAGCATTCTTTTTTCAGATCAGATTTAATTCGCATAACTTTTCAATAAAAGAAATTTTGTTTTCTTCTATTCTTATGAACTAAGAGGTTGACACTCGTTTTATCGACCATCAATAAATTAAAAAGATAAATAAATAAATAATACATTACCCATGCACAGAAAATCTCTACAATCTACACTCAAAGAACAATTTTAAAAAAATATTAACATCTTTCTTAATATTGGTACCCTTTCTTTATAAACAAATATTTAAGATTAATTTCTTTCGCATTAGGGGAAATATTTTTTTAAAAACTAGAACATTTTCTAATAGAAAAAATATTTTTAATTTTATGCTAATTTTCAATAATTTAGAAACCAAATGGAAAATTTTTTTAGCGTAGAGAAATCGGTTAAATTATGTCATAGCCTGGTTTCCTGCTGATAAGCTGAAGGTTCTCAGCGGATACTCTCAGATACACTCTGATTGAGGAAATAGACACTTATATACACACAATAAAGATTTAAGGCAACCAATTTTAGGGTTGTCTTTCGATTGTTCGACAATTCGCTGGGGCATTCATTGTCATTGATAAAGAGCAAAAGCAATTACAATATAGCGAATTATTTTCGCAAGCAGCTGCTGGCAATGTATCTATAGATGCCATGAGTCATAATGTGACTGGAAATGGGTCTGAGATCGGGTCTGTGAGTGTGACCCAATGAGCAATATGCACCTACAACAGCAACACTTGGGTCTTGGTTGGGCAACAATAAAGCCCAAGACAAGCGGAGCGATTACAAAGAAAAATAATTTGCGCAAATTGCGAGGCAGAAATGAACTCGAAATCGGGCAAAGAGAGAGAGAGAGAGGGAGAGAGGTAGAACTCAGAATAATAGCAGTGATCCGTCATCGCAGCAAATGTTACTGAACTCGACTAATCTAATCAAATCAAATCAATGCTGGCTGAGACGCCCCTCATATGGAGTTACCGTGCCCGTAGAATACATGCAGGATGAGCGCGAGAGATCGGGCATATTGTGCAATGGAAGGGCCTAATCCCGATTGTTGTTGTAGCACTTCCTGGCTTACACCCAACTGGCCTGATCGATCGATAAAGGGCACAAAGGGAGGCAGCTACAACGGCAGGAACAAACAATTGAGAAGGACGCTGCTTCTGCCGTTTGTAACAAAATCCTGGCCAAAGATACAAATACGCAATGAAATGTACCTGAGCCAAACACGCCAAGATGTTTGCACGGTCAACTTTCAACAATTTGTAGGCTACCTGCTGTTGAGGTGTGGGTTTTCCTGAGAACAGGCCGAAGAAGAGCCCGGCTGCTAACAGGCTGGCTGACAGATACGCATCGCCTGCACTGAGGCTGCGACTCCGACTGCGACTGCGACTCGATCTGGGGATGTGTTTGGTTAATCAGCACCTGTCGGTGTAACGGCGTCAACAGGTACACAATACACGAAAGAAAAAAAAGTTAGCGGGAATCGGAGTAAAATCATTTTGCTTTTGGGAAAGTTTGAAAGCGTAGCTTAAGTCATATGGGGCGAGATCAGCCTACGTCCCAAGCCAAAAGCATAATGAGTAAGCGCTCTGGCCAAACAAAAACAAAGCAGTAAAGAAACCAAAACAGATCGCCGGACAGCCAGACAGCCGGACAGCGGGACCGCTGATTGAGAGCAGCCGGTCAAGTCCCGCTGATCAGCGATCGGCGATCAGTTGAGACCCAAGCCCAGGGCCGGGCCCAGGCCCAGGCCCAGGCCAGCAACTGCTCTCATAAATCAAGAAAAATCAGTCAATTTTTTATGTGTGTACGTACGGCGCGTATATCAAACTGACATTGCCTGAATTAACAATTGATTTCAATAATTTTTTATTATTATTTTTGCTCTCGTCGCTTAAGCCGCTGCCGCTGCCGCAGATCAGAGGCAAGCTCTCACGTTCACACTCAATGCTGCTCAAGGCAATTCAGCACCCAGCTCTCTCACTCTCTCGCTTTGTTGCTCTCGTTCTTTGTTTAACGCTCACGCTTAGGCGCTGAATATGAAACTCACTCGAGTTGAGTTTGGCTCAGCTGGACGTAAAGAAACTCGTCTAACCGGTGTGACGAGTGTCAATGTCTCATTGGAAATTGTTAGTTTGGCGTTGACGCTCAACGAAACAGACAGGGGAGACACCATGCACAGTGGAGCAATCAATGGACATTAGACCATTCATAATTGATATAAACTATTTATGATAGCTTGTTATCTTTGATAAATTTTAGTTTAGCTGACTCGAGATTTTGTATTTTAGTTAATATTTATAAAATGTTAATGTGAAACTTAAGGAATAGGGAATTTTTGCACTTACCCAAATTTAAGTTAAGAGAATTCAACTTGTCAGCAATATAATTAGCGTTTTCGCAGTGTAAGTACGTTTTATATTTGCACGGGTGCAGTGTAAAAGATCTGAAATTAGTTTAACAAAAAAAAAACAATAATATACTTTATATTTTAAAGTATCTAAAGGTACATATATTATTTAGCTACATATCAGCTCTTTGGTCGGTTACATAATACATAATCCCTAATTTATCTAGTTAGGTGGATCGTCAAAGAATTCTAAACCATTCTTGTTATTAAATATCTTTAAGTTCCTATCTTTACTTACAGCTTCTAATATCAATATCACCTGCTTATCTTTCGATCTCACTTCCTCTTTTTGTCTCAACTTACAGCAAGGCATTTCCTACTCTCACACGCAATATCTGTTTGCCTTAGTTTTACAACCCACACACGCATACACATACACTCGCACACACACTGGCATTGATTGCCTTGTAAACATTAAGCCCACTGTGCAATGCATTGCGTTGTGCGTTCGCCTTTGCATTGCATAGTTTCGCTTTGTTTGTTTTGCTCACCCTGCGCTCTCTCAATCGTGTTGGTGTTGTGCACCCAAACGCTCTCAGTCTTTGTGTGCGTGTTCAGTGAGTGCTCGCCCTCGGGGCATAAATTGAGTGAGACAAAAACTCACTCAATGCTCGACGTTCGCTCGGGGATCTCAGCGGCACTTGCTGCTCTTTGGCGTACAGAGTGTGCGATCAGTTTTTGAGCAGACTTTGAGACGAGCGCACGCGTTGTCGGTTAAACGAAACGAAACGAATCGAGACGCTGTCGCGTAATGAAGAAGAGTCGCAGAGTGCTTGAAAGTTATACGAAAAGATATTTATCATAGCTAAAAAACAACGCGTATCGCACCCCCCACTTGGATTACGGTCAGCGCGAATGAGCTAAGAAACAAGAAAATTGAATTTGAAAAAGAAAAGATATATATGTATACACATATATATCATAAAAATATCAAAGAAATCAAGAGCTGTTTTTATGTGTTGTTGTGTGCTGTGTTTTATTATTATTACATCTAACACACTGCTGTGGATTGTGCAAGCATCTATAAAAGATCTACAAAATATCCACAAAATGGGCTGCACATAACGGAGCAACTGCAGCCCCCAAAACAAAACCCAAAATCCCCACGAAAAACAGAAAACAAACGAAAAATAGGAGAGAAAGAGCTAGCCCAGTCAACTAGTGGGTTTTCCAGCTAGTTTAGCTAGAAATAAGCCAAATAATGCTGGCTAGCCACATGCTCTACGTGCTCATCGCCAGCTGTGTCATGCCCATTTTTGGGGCGGCGCTGAGCAAAACAGTTTTGTACCAGGCGCCCGACGAATGCCGCTGGTCCGGCGGCGGGGAGCACGACATAACCCTGGTCTGCCATCTGCGGACCATCAACTCGGAGCTGGAGAACACAAATTTCAGTGTGATCCAGCCACACAATACGGTCCGGCTGCGTCTGGAGTGCAACGATGCGCTCTTCTTCCAGAGCAGCCTCAGTCCGGACAGCTTCCGTTCGCTGGTGGAGCTGCGCGACCTGACCATCGAGTACTGCAAGCTGGGCAATCTGACGGAGGGCTCCTTTCGCGGCCTGCACGAGCTGAGGAATCTGACGATACGCACGCACAATGGCGACTGGTCGACCATGTCGCTGGAGATGGCCTCGAATAGCTTTGTGGAATTCCGGCAGCTGGAGCGCTTGGACTTGAGCCTGAACAACATCTGGCTGATACCGGACGGCATGGTCTGCCCGCTCAAGTCGCTGCAGCATCTGAATGCCTCGTACAACAAGATCCAGGACATAAGCAACTTTTACTTTAGCGCCTCGCTCAGCTCCAGGAAGTCGCGTGTGTGCGGCTCGACGCTGCAATCCTTGGACTTGAGTGCCAACAAAATGGTCAGCCTGCCGTCGGCCATGTTATCGGCGCTGGTGCGTCTGACCCACTTGAATATGGCACGGAACAGCATGAGCTTTCTGGCTGATAGGGCATTCGAGGGTCTGATATCGCTGCGCGTGGTGGATCTGTCCGCCAACCGCTTGACCTCGCTGCCCCCGGAGCTGTTCGCCGAGACGAAGCAGCTGCAGGAGATCTATCTGAAGAACAATTCGATTAATGTGCTGGCGCCGGGCATCTTTGGTGAGCTCGCCGAGCTGCTGGTGCTCGATTTGGCCAACAACGAGCTCAACTCGCAGTGGATCAATGCGGCCACCTTTGTGGGCCTCAAACAGCTCGTCCTGCTAGATCTGTCCGCCAATAAGATAAGCCGCCTCGAGGCGCACATCTTCCGGCCGCTGGCCAGCCTGCAAATACTGAAGCTGGAGGGCAACTATATAGATCAGTTGCCCGCGGGCATCTTTGCCGATTTGGGCAGCCTGCACACGCTGATTCTGTCCAACAATCGCATCTCGGTGATTGAGCAGCGCACGCTGCAGGGCCTGAATAATCTGCAGGTGCTCTCGCTGGACTATAATCGGCTGTCCCGGCTGGATGCGCGTGCCCTGATTAACTGCAGCCAGCTGCAGGATTTGCATTTGAATGATAATAAGCTGCAGGCGGTGCCGGAGGCACTGGCCCATGTGCCCCTCCTAAAGACACTCGACGTGGGCGAGAATCTGATTGCACAAATCGAGAATACGAGCATTACCCAACTGGAGAATCTGTATGGGCTGCGCATGACGGAGAACTCACTGACGCACATACGCAGAGGCGTCTTTGACCGCATGAGCTCGCTGCAGATATTGAATCTGTCGGGCAACAAGCTCAAGTCCATTGAGGCGGGTGCACTGCAGCGGAATACCCAGCTGCAAGCGATACGCCTGGATGGCAATCAGCTGAAGAGCATAGCGGGGCTATTCACGGACCTGCCCAATCTGGTTTGGCTGAATATCTCTGGGAATCGGCTGGAAAAGTTCGATTATTCGCACATACCCTTCGGGCTGCAGTGGCTGGATGTGCGTGCCAATCGGATAGCACAGCTGGGCAACTACCTGCAGATGGAGAACGACCTGAGTCTGAGCACCTTCGATGCCAGCTACAATTTGCTCACTGAGATCACGGCCAGCTCCATACCGGACAGCGTGGAGGTGCTCTATCTGAACGACAATCTGATCAGCAAGATACAGCCATATACGTTCTTCAAGAAGCCGAATCTCACGCGCGTCGATCTCGTGCGCAACAAGCTGACCACGCTGGAGCCGAACGCGCTCAGGCTGTCGCCGATTGCGGAGGATCGCGAGATACCCGAGTTCTACATTGGGCACAATGCCTACCAGTGCGATTGCAATCTCGATTGGCTGCAGAAGATCAATCGGGAGTCACGCACGCAGCCGCAGCTCATGGATCTCGATCAGATCTATTGCAAATTGTCTTATGCACGCGGCGCCACGCATCTATCCCTGATCGAGGCCAAGTCCAACGACTTTTTATGCAAATACGAGTCGCACTGCTTTGCCCTATGCCACTGCTGTGACTTTCAGGCCTGCGATTGCAAAATGGACTGTCCCGATCGCTGCTCCTGCTATCACGATCAGTCCTGGACCTCCAATGTTGTCGACTGCAGTCGCGCCAGCTACGAGCGCGCCCTGCCCTCGCACATACCCATGGACGCCACCCAGCTGTATTTGGATGGCAATCACTTTGCGGAGCTGCAGTCTCATGCGTTCATTGGACGCAAACGGCTCAAGGTGCTGCATCTGAATCATTCGCGCATCGAGACCCTGCACAATCGCACCTTCTACGGCCTGCTCGAGCTGGAGGTGCTCCAGCTGCAGAACAATCAGCTGCGCGCCCTCAATGGCAACGAGTTTCAGGGTCTGGACAATCTGCAGGAGCTGTATCTGCAGCATAATGCTATTGCGACCATAGATACGCTCACCTTTACACATCTCTATCACCTGAAGATACTGCGACTGGACCACAATGCCATTGGCTCCTTTGCCGTGTGGAACTTTCTGCCCAGTTATCTGAATGAGCTGCGCCTGGCGGGCAACCCCTGGAGCTGCCGTTGCGAGTTCATTGACAAGCTGCGCGACTACATGGGCCGGCACGAGTACGTCCGGGATCGGCAGCAGCTGCGCTGCGAGTTGCCTGGCAATAGCAGCCAGCAGCAGGCCGTGCAAATGGCCATTTATGCGGCAGCTGGGGAATCCCTGCCCGTGGTGCAGTGCAGCCAAACGCTGCAGCTGGGTCTGGACAACAGCTTCAACAATGCGGAACGTGCGGGCGCTGCCGGCGAATCGGCCGGTGGGAATATGACCTCCACCAAGATGATACTCACACAGCCGCCCAAGCAGGACTACATACCCATTCTGGTGGCCATACTGACGGCCTTCATCTTCATCATGATCTGCACATTGTTGGTGTTCATCTTTCGCCAGGAGATGCGCGTGTGGTGTCACTCGCGCTTCGGCGTTCGTCTCTTCTACAACGGGCAGAAGGATGTGGACAAGAATGAGCGCGAGAAACTGTTCGATGCGTTCATCTCGTATTCCTCCAAGGATGAGCTGTTCGTCAACGAGGAGCTGGCGCCCATGCTGGAGCTGGGCGAGCACCGCTACAAGCTGTGCCTGCATCAGCGCGACTTCCCTGTGGGCGGCTACCTGCCGGAGACCATTGTCCAGGCCATCGACAGCAGCCGACGCACCATTATGGTCGTCTCCGAGAACTTCATCAAGTCGGAATGGTGCCGCTTCGAGTTCAAGTCGGCGCATCAGTCGGTGCTGCGGGATCGCAGGCGTCGCCTCATTGTCATCGTGCTGGGCGAGGTGCCGCAGAAGGAACTGGATCCGGATCTGCGGCTCTATCTGAAGACCAACACGTATCTGCAGTGGGGAGACAAGCTCTTCTGGCAGAAGCTGCGCTTCGCCCTGCCCGATGTCAGTTCCTCGCATGCCCAGCGCTCGGGTCAGCCCTGTCATGCGCCCATCAACCATCCCGCCTACCATCATCATCATCATGTGCATCAGCAGCAACAGCAGCAGCAGCCGCAGCAGCTGCCGTTGCATGCAGCGCATCCCGTGCCCCATCCGCATCCGCATCATCAGCAGCAGTTCATGCTGCCGCCGCCGCCCCTGCCCCTGCAGCCGGGCAGCTTCCGGCGACAGCCCTCCACGCAGCAGCAGCATCGCGCCGCAGCGAATAACAACAACAACCAGCAGCAGCAGCAGCAGCAGGCGGCGCTGCTTATGGGTGGCGGCAGCTGCAGCGGAGGGGGTGGTGCCACAAGCGCCCAGCCACAAATGATACCACTCGCGGGTGGCATACAACAGCAGAGTCTGCCGCTGCCGCCGCAGGTGACGTCGCAGCCAACGCCAGCGTCACGTAATTTGCACATGTAAGTGAGAGAGAGGGCACACAAGCGAAAGAGAGAGAGAGACAAACTAATTTCATTATTCAATTAAACTTTAAGCTAAAGCTTAATGAAAATTAATCTTAAATCAAAATAAAAGGTGAGGCAAAGAAAGAGAGAGAGAGAGAGAGAGAGACAACATAAAAAGACAGCATTAAAAAGAGTTCGGTTCACATTTGGTTCGGTTCAGCGCTGGTTCGGTTCGCAGCTAGTTCAAACCAAGTTCGAGTTACAAAAGCAAAAGTTAAAAGAAAGTCAAAGCGAGAGAGAAGAAAAGGAATCGAATCATTTTTAAATCAGTTTAGTTAGAGTGAATAGCAGAGAGAGAGGGAGACAGAGAGAGAGAGAGAGGGCGAGACAAAGTGAGTAAGGCGAGAGAATCAAGGAATCAAACCGAATTAAATCTAGTTTCTATATTGCGAACAGTTACAATTTGGATTTTGGTTTTAAACCCGTTTAAAAAACCTGGCTCAGAGCAAACCACAATTGGCATGAGGCTTAAGAGATTTGCCGCTGCCCGAAATGAAATGAGAGTCACAGTAAGAGCCAATATGCAAATGAAAAGCGTTTAGCGATAAAAGCCTAGTTACATGCTAAAATAGCAACAACAACAATTGCAGCTGGGGGCAGGCAACAGCAAGAACAACAACAACAACAACAGTAAACAGTAAAATACCAAATAGTTGGCCAAGAGAGAGAGGAAGAGAGGAAGGGGGCTCGAGCGGCAACTAAATGCCCGGCAACGGGGGAGAACGAGCCAATTGTTGTTGGCCCTGTTCTGTTTTCTTACGGCAAGCTATTTTCAGTTTCCTGGCTCGTAGCAAGATTCAGAAAATTGATGTTGCATGCAACACACCAACAGCAAGAGCAACTGCAACCAGTCGGGGGCATGCAGCCGGGCAGGCAGGCAGGCAGGCGGGCAGGCGCAGACGTTGTAGACGCAGCCAAGGCCCAAAACAATTTTTGTTTTCCTTTTGTTATTTTCTCTCTGTACCAACATTTTCTTTTTCTTTTTTTTTTGTTTCTCTGTTCGTATTTCGTATGTTGTTGCAACGTTCACTCGTTAGTTCATCTTAACTGCTGCATTTTACAGTAACAAGCTCAGCGTGTGTGTATGTGTGTGGGGCATAGAAAATAGGCAACGCGAAACGTCAGAGAGCTCATGTCTAGGCAAAAAACAAAAAGGGAAGAGAAGAAACTGAAAAGAAATTGTTACAAAAAGTGAGGCGAGCGACACCGTCAGGGCCATTGCATTGTCAGGGCGGAGACGCGACCGAGAGGCACAGCCACGAACATAGAACTAGACCGGCAACAGACGATACGTATGCTGTGGCAGAGGCGTTTTGGCAGCTGCAACACACACAGCACACACACACGGCACACACACACGCGGCACACTCGCAAAGTTTTTGGGGCCCCTGCTACACGTGGCAATTAGCCAGAGTTTTCGAGCTTGTTGCTAAGGTTACCGAATGTGGGCGCCAAAGCTAAAAGATCAAACAGCATGCAAAGCTACGCGCAGAAATTGGCTCAAAACTGAGGTCAGCTTTCAGGCTAAGCTCTGGCCAACAACTTGCGAAAGGTCAGCACGAAGGTAAACCAAGTTCTGTGAAGCATACAAAAGTTTTAAAGGCTACCGAAAATTAGTTCTTGGAATTAAGGCGATCTGGCAGCACTTGCGTGCGTTAAGTTAGCTGCGCCAAAATCAAAGAATACAGCTGAAAGTTAAGTTGGCTGCGCCTAAATCCTAGCATTACAGAAAAGCATAGTTGAATAGAGAGAGAGAGGAAATTAGTGAATTGTTAACTTTTCTGTTAACTGCATTCCCTGACTTGTTGCTGACCTTGCCAAATGAGCTAAGCCTGCGCTGAGCCAAAAGCCCACATTTCTTTCCCAGGCCTGCCAGAACGTCCAAAAGATTCGCACGTGTGCCGTTGGCCCAAACGAAACTCTCGATTCGTGCCTGTTGCCTGGGCCAAGGTATTCAGCAAAATCAAACTGGCAAATGCGCTTTCACAGCTACAAAGGCCTCGCAAAGCCCACACAGATACACACACACACACACTCACAGATACACAGGAACATGTAAGAGAATAGAACTGCAAAGAACAGAAAAGAACTGAACAGAACAGAACCGAACCGAACATTGCTACAGATTAGTTGGCTGCGATTAAAATCTACCTTGTTGTTGTTTGTTACGCCTGTTTGTCTTTTCTCTCTCTCGCTCACACACTGCTCTATCTCTCTCACTCTCAGATAGCTGCCAAGATAGAAACATCCAACTAAATGCATTCCAAAAGCAGGAAACTAGTTAACTGTTAAACGTTTACATAAGTTCGTTTCGTTTCGTTCCGTTCCATTTCGTTTCGTTTCGTTTCGTATTGTGTGTAAAATTTGTAAATAAATTAATAGAGTTAAGAGGAGTCCCCCGCTTAAATGTTAAATTGTATGTTTATTTGTTTAATAATTGTGATATTTTGTTCAATTAAGCTTAAATTATGTATGAAAAATAAAACACAACACAACACAACAGAAGAAACAACAACTATTAATATTATGTTATTTCGATGCTATATTTGTCCTATCAATAATTATTTAAATTGTAAACTCTTCTCCTCATAAGTTATGTTAGTCGATAAGTTAATTAGCACGAATCCGAACATATATCGAGCACACACACACACACACGCACACACAAAACATACACACACCTTTTACAGCCATATTAACTCTATAAAATGTCACATATGTGTGTGTGCGTGCGTGCGTGTGTGTGTGTGTGTGTTAAAGAACTATATTAATAATATAAAAAGCATAAATCGACTGATTACATCTAGATATGTACATGTATCTGTTAGCTATAACCCTTGATTATGATGTACGCAATGTGCTTGTCGTTGTAAATATTGTATTTGTATTTGTAATTTTATGTTTTCTAGTTTATAGCCAAAAAGCGAAAAATATATAACGAATCAAAACTGATAATCGAAAACAAAAAAAAAAAAAACCACTGAATTTTTTATACCTCATTTAATTTGCATGCTTATAGCTAAATTTCGCACGGCAGCACTTTTCGGCCAGCATATAGCGAGCGATGCTATATGTAAGTATATGGCTGATAAGTCATAAATCCATCCGAACTGACATGTGATACCCATTCCGGCGAACACACAAGCAGTCCACTGACCGCTGTCCAATGTCGCACGGTTTGTCGGAATCCGTATCTCTGAATCTTAAACTGAGTGAGTGGGTTCGTCGGCTGTCCACGTTTTGCTTACTGGAGCAGTCGCTGGATAATACTACCTAACAATTTGCAAGACAAACAAATAAAAATGGCAGCAGACGAGAGATGTTTGGGAAGTTTGTTCAAGCATTTTTATTGATTGATATACTAGAAGTGAAGATCTATATATATAAGAATTATGCCTTCTTCATGGGTTGGAAAGTATTCTTTACATACTTTCATACATTACTTTCTCAACAAGAGCAGAATTCCACTCAAAAATTCTTTACTTCCCTAATCTTCGAAAACTTTTCTAAATTTCGGATACATTATTTGTAAGACTAAAACATTTTTTAACAATAAAATGATTTGAAATCAATTCTCAGAATTTTCTAAGAATTTTAAATTTGGTGAAATTTTGTTGATAGAAAACATTTTTTAAGCAATAAAATTACTTGAAAATATGATTTAGTAAACTTTTCTTATTCTGACGACTTTTTAAGATAAGGAAAACTTTTTTTTGCATTTACTATAAAATTTACAAAATAGTATCTATTTTCAGTTTTTTCCTAAATATTATAATCTCATATCAGGTAATCAAAATACATACAAAGCAAATACTCAGTTGGTAGATTAACTAATGTCTGCTACAAAATAGATACTTGACTGTTTTTATATTTTTTGGATTTTCTCCTTGACTCATCTTTGCATCTTCCCATTCGGAAGTAATTTTCCTGAGTTTTTGCAAACACTTTTTATTGCCCTCGTTTATAGCAGGCGAGCAGCCCACGATAGCTTCTTTGGAATTTGGCTTAAACACTTTTGGGCCGCCTACTTTTTTTCCCAAGCTCTGCTCATGCATATTTTATAGATATCGCAGCACTATTATCGTATAATTTCTTTGTTTTTTTTTATTTCCTTAGCCTCTCTTCAGTCAATGGGATTTAGAGCAGCGCATATTGCTGATTTTGCAATCTTTGTGGAAATGAATGAATAATTTTTATGATCAATTAAATGCTCAATAAAATTGATGGGGAACCTGTTCCCCCCTTCCGCTCCCTGGCAAAGAGAGTCCAGCGATTCGAGCTGCGATTCGCCAACATAAATTCCCATTGCTTAAATTAGCAAATTTTACAATCAATCATTAGGAGGCGAAATGCCGCCAACGTCGACGCGTCTTTGATCTCCAATCAACGAGCCTAAGGAATCTCAATCTGTTACTGTATTTGTATCTGTATCTGTATCTGGTTTTGTCTGTGTGTGTATCTTTGCGCTACTCATGTGGCGGAGCACGTACTCGTATATGGGTTAACCGGCAAAAAGGCGCAAAAAGTTCAAGCTCAAGTTAAACCCTTTTCAATTTTTGTTACGTATTTTCCCCTGCTCCAAGCGGCTCACCGGTTCGACCTATTTCAATGCAAAAAGTTTGAAAAAACAAAAAAAATAGAAAATAAAAAACACGTCAAATATTAAAAACTTTTCTTCAGCTTTTACTTTCTACGGGCTTAGATAAATGTATTTCCTGTTTTCTTTTCTTTTCTTTTTTTTCAATTTCGTTTGTGGGATTTGTTACGCCGTAATGGATGAGATCTGGCCACAGCCGCCCACTAAGCAAAACTTTCAATTGAATTACTTTTTTTGTACGCCAAGCAAAAGTTGAAGTCTGTCTTAGGGTTTGTCTTTGGGGGGGTTGGAGTTGGGTTTTGGCCCTGCGGCTGCGGGTAGCATGTCATTTGGTCTGCGCACAGCATACGTACGTAAATATTTCGGTTAACAAGTCAGTTTAGTGTCAAAAGTTGGCTATTTTATTTATAGATACGCCAGCTAGTCAGATGACAGGAGTGTATTCATTGCAGTGGCAGGCCCTTGTTGAAGTTTATAATCATTCACTAGGCAACAGGCTATTTTATTTTAATATTTGTAATGGCAATTACTTTTATTGTCTATAAAAGGCGCCTGCTAATGTGCGCCCGCTGAACCGCTCCTGTCTTATTTTCGGGGCACTCGCCTTTGAGTTTTGTGGCCAATGTACCTATATCAAAAAATTGGCTCAGTTTGAAGTTTTGGGCTCAAAGTCAAATCAAAGTGCTTGGCCCAGCATCTCGGTATATCTAATCCAAACACCTGAACTTTAACCATATATCAGAGCCCAACTAAATGCAGGCAATGTCTGAAAGAGCGACATAGAGAGAGAGAGAGAGAGAGAGAGAGAGAGAGGTGGAGGGAGGGCGAGCCGCAACTTCAGCTATGTGAATTTGCGCTCAGCTGGCTTTTGGCTCGTCAATTACTCGCTTAGCCACCCAATCGCTGCACCGAGCAGCAGCAAACCACTTGGCTCATTAGCCTCCAACGAATCGAGAATCGGGCAAGAGTCATAAACGTCTGCGATACAGCTACAATAACAATTCAGTTGCGGCTATAGGCTATATGGGCACATCCATGGCGCGGGGCTGTGTATAAATAAATATGCTTTTATTGGAAGACGACTACAACTGTTTGCAATAAAAGCAACATTTTTCTTAATTTCCATTTCTTGCTAATTTAGCGGCCATAAATTGTCGGTCCATGTGGCTCGGCCCGGGGTCTCGTTACCCATAAAGGGGGGCGGTGGTGGACGGGCAAGGGGAAGGGGAAGGGGAAGGGGTTGAGGCGTCGATTCGGCAAAGCCTCCCGAAACAAACCAAGCTGAACCGCCGGTAGACACATAAAATTGGCTACAAATTATTGCACATTGTCAAAACAACATTGGTTTGCAATTTTCGCGCTTCAATGCAGATACACAGAGTGATAACTGGGCTAGGGGCGTGCGGAGGGAGGGGCGGGCGCAAATTTAAAAGAGGCAGAGAAGCCATTTGCACTTTGAGTGAGTGCGCCAGGCTAACCATGTGTATACCCTAGCCAAAACATTTAAATGTGGCCAGTGGGGGAAAATTCATTCATTCAAAAATAAATAGAAATAAAATAGAATGGAACAGACAAACAATATGTTGACCTAATTATCCATTACACCAAGAATTTAGAAAGAAATTTAAGAAAAACAGAAAAAAAGAATCGTTGTTTATTATTTTTTTCAGTAAGAGTATTAGATATTCACTTGTCGTATGCTTCACCCTTTCTATAAAAGTTATTCTATCTAGTAAAGTTATGGTATTTCAGTTTTGCATATACCCAACTATATGGTTTGCTATGATGCTTCTCAGCTCACATTTCCTTCACTTATAGGAGGTATTTTCTTTTTTATATAAACTTCCACTTATAAGAGCTTTTTTTGTTATCTTCAAAAAGTTGCATATATAAATAGTTATAGCAAGGATATTTCACCTTTGCATTCACCCAACTATTTTGATTAGCTCATACGTCCTTTACTGATAAACTGAATATTTTTCCACTCCTTAGTCTATTTCATAAGCATATAACTATAGCTAGGGTATTTGAGCTTCGCATATACCCATTTGTGCTCACATTTACAGTTAGTTATGTTAATTTGCACATCAGTGTGACTGCAAAATGGGTTAGGTTATGGACAGAGAGCGAAAGACAATGACATTGACATATTGGCAGTCGATTAATGAGAGGAGGAGAAAGACAGACCGACCGAGAGAGAGAGGGAGAGAGAGAGGGAGAGAGACAGAGAGCTGTTGATTGTTTTCATTGAAATAAATGACAGAGTTTGGGTTGTTGACACACACGCGTTGGAGGCACATTTGATACCCTGCATAAATAATCATCATAATTTCGGATGTACTCGGCGCTCTCGCATAAAGGCAAATTTGTATGCGATTTATCTTATCGCGATCACGTTGCATCTGACGATGGGCCCGTCCGGGAGAGTAGTCGAACCGAAGACGCGTAAGTTTCACGTATTTTCATGCACGATTAAAGCCTTAATTTCTTAACGTTGCGTACATTGGACAAAATCTGCAGGTATCTGCAGCTCCTAATTAATGGTTTGCATCGGCTTCTTATCGCGCCGCACGCATCGCGATCGCCTTGCCCCACCTGCCACCCGCCCTGTGCCGACCTGCTTCAGCTCTTGGCTCGACTCTGGCAGCATCTTTTGGCTGTGCCTCGCTAAGTGTTCGTGTATCGGTCGGCGGCACCTGATCAAGGCAAAAAGAGATCCGATCGGGACTGGACGGGCACCGGGCTGGGACTCGGTGCACCTTGGCCATGGCTGCCCGCTGTCTGCGCGCACAATTTTGTAATTCCTTGTGGCTCTGCGCACAGAGATTTTATGAGCTGTAGCATTGCACATTATTGATAATCCCGATACGCGTTTTGACTTGAACATTGCCTCAGATTTTCGAGACTCCATTTGCAGGGGTGTTGTCAAGCCGAGCAAAATATCTTTACCCAACCACGACGGCCCGGTCGCTCACATGGCTGATAAGGCCGCATTGTTTCTGGGGTGTTGCAGTCTGCGATAGCGATCAATATCGGGAATCGGTAAGACCATGACAAGGTTGTAAGGTAGTAAAGAGAAAGCAGCCCAAAAGTCTGTCTGTGTGTGCGTGTACTGAGGGAAGCAACTGGAATTTGATTGTACAGAAGATCTTCCGCTGCGCAATTTCATGTGAGAGATAAGCCGCAAGGTTGGTAACTGGACTAAATACTTTCTGCAAGATGTGGCCAAAAACAAGGCAAAATGTCACCAAGCATATTGAAATTAAATAAATGCAAATTTAGAGAAGTTCCTGAGTAAATTCCATAGATAATTTAGTTAAAGCTTTAGCTCATTTCTGCAGTAAAAATTCCCCTAATTTACACTCCTCTTAGGCGCATTCTCCTCTCGAGCGGACAAAAATTACTGTACGGTCGCTCAAGAGAGTTTCCACTGTACATAGCTCTGGCTGCTGAGGTCATTGGCTATGCACAGGAACTAAATATAATGTGAATAGTATAAATATAATTTAATATATACATAACTAGCGGGTATAACCCGGCCTTGCCCGTGGCACGTATGTTATAAAATCAATGTTTTCAAAAAGCTTTGAAAGTGATTTAGAAACTGATCGAACGGGAATCAAACAACTGTTATGCAAATCGGACAAAACTTAAAATTCGACAAAAAAATCTTTGAAATGCATTTTTCAGCGAAGGAGTTTAGATTTTGCGAAAAATGTGAAACACGTCTCAAATGATTTTTCTTATAGATCTTTGGAAATGAATTTGAGCACAAAACGTCACCCACCAAATCTTTGACCTCCATTTCCACCAAGGAGGAATCGATTTTCCTAAGAGTGTGAAACACCCCTCAAATGAATTTGAACAAAGATCTTTGAAAATAAGTTTGAGGCCGATCGGAGTTTGAGGCCGATCGCGATTTTCGCAATTTTTCCACACTTGCGGGGGGAATTCCCCGAAACCCCGTCTTAACGTGCACCTACATCACATAAGGTAACCACAGTGAAAATTACAGCTTCCTAGCTCTTACGGTTTGGGCTGTGCGTTGATCACCAATCAGTCAGTCAGTCAGTCAGTCAGTCAGTCAGTCAGTCAGTCAGTCAGTCAGTCAGTCAGGACAAACAGTTTTATATATAGAGATTAAAAAAAAAATATAATTTTATAGATTAAATTTGGGGATATTGTAAACAATTTCTAATAGCTGGCACAATTTTGAAATAAAAGAAATGAAAAAGAGAAATAGAGAAAACCCTTAATAAAACTCGAAATCTCGCATAAAAATGGATCACAAAGTTGTCATCAATATGAAATTTTATATTCAACAGCATAAAGCGGAAGGTGCATACCGAAATGGAATACCTCTGCGCGATCTTATCTTAAACTGGATGTAAATTAATTAACCATTCGGTAAGTACAAAACGCACTAAACGTTTAGCAAAGCTGCCAGCTAGACAAGATCTATCGATCTTAAAAAAGTGAAATAAAAAAAAAGAAGAGCACAGTTGGGTGCGGATTCGCAGTGACTCCCACCGATCGTTAAGAGCAAACTATAAATGCCGGGATACTTTATCATCTGCGTGGCCAGTTTATGGCCTGGGCAAGTCATTTAGCTGAACAATTGATTGGCTCGTTTGATCATGGCCAAGAGCAGCAGCAGCAGCAGCAGCAGCAGCAGCAGCACAATTCATTACCGACACCGAAATGCAGTTAGCTTTAAGTTGACTGGAATTTACTCTTCTTTCAAGTATTTAGTTAACCTCAAACTGCAGCCTATCCCCTCTTCGCCCATTAAGCCTTGCTTAAATGTTTCTTTTACAGAGAATTAGGCCAGCGGAATGCACTGGCCGCAGTTCGTCCGTCCGTCCGTCCGTCCGTCTCTTGTTGTTGCCCATCTCTTTTTGACCAGCTTCAAATTCGGTTTTTGTGTTTCTTCATCTTATTTTTTTTCGGCACGATCAAGCACTGAAGATCTTCTTCTCCGATCGCTTCGATCAACGCTCATCGCTCAGACGCGGTTCGCATCTCAGTTTTTAGTTGTTGCTGTTGTTGTTTTTTTTTTTGCGTTAACGTTTTAATTGATCGCTTTCAGTTATAAACAAGTTGGCTTTTGATTTATGAGCGCGTGCGTGCAGCGACAGAAAAATGCGTTTTAGGCCAGTTAACAGAGTCGGCTGGAGCGGAGCTCTGGGCCCTGGATACCTTGGTGCCTCTCGCCCGGTCGGTCGATCGGTCGGTCGTCGGTCGGTCATCAGCTTTGCGGCTTTTGTTTATGTAAATGAAGTCGAAACTCAAAGCTTTCAATAGCTGTTGATGATGTTGTGTCTTCTCCGCTGTTGTCTCGCACGGCGACAATGTCTCTATTTCTCTAATTTCGTATTGCCCCGAAACAACAACAGCTCCACAGACTTTAGGCAATCGCAATCGCCTGCCCCTTGCGGCAATACCCCTCTAGAAAAAAATTAAAATAAAAAAAAAACCTGGTGTTTAATATTATTTGTCTAACGGTCACGAGCATTTGCCTTCGCTATGTTGTTTGTGGTTAAGCGTCAAATTTTTAAGAATTTCCCGCATCGTTTAACCAGCCATATTCGTTAGCCGTTGTTGCTGTTGCACTGACAAGCAAATAAATCACGGCTTCTACACACAGCCCGTGCCCCGGACGGGGCCTAGTCCAGCAGACAGACTCTCTCGGCTTTCAGACTTTCAGGGCCTTTGTATTTGGCGTAGGCATCTTAACAAATATCTTTACATTTCGACCGAATCTTTCTTTATGTACATTTCTTATAGAGGCGACAAATGTATTTGTTTTATCAGCTATTGTTGCGCAGTTCGGCTCAAAAAGCTTGTGAACTTTTATTTATTTTTATTTTTTCGTTGAAGCTTCACTTTCACACAGCGTGAGGAAGAGAGGAAGGGCAAGAGAGGGAGGGTTCGAACATAGGGCCTGAAAAACAAGAAGAAAAATGTTTGTTGAAAACGAACAAACATAAAACACAGTTTTGGATTTCACTTTGCCTGTTTTTTTGTTGAGTGGCTTTTTGGGTTTTGCGGTGCGAGAGATGTCAGTATGGCAATTAATCAACGCATCTCCAATTGGCATCTTCACAAGCTTCGAATCTTGTGAGTCACCCACCCTGAAAGTGGAACATGAAATGCGTTAACTCCGCCAACAGCGATTCCATGCGATGCGTTGTGATTCGATCAGATGCGATTGCGATTCGATTTGTTTATAGAGAAACAAACACTTGGCTCTCTAGTGTATCTTCCATGTGTATGTGTGTGTGTGAGTGTGTGTGTGTGTGTATTTTGGCCGCTGTCCGTTACTCATGGTTGGCTAAGTGGGTCGTGACTTTTCAAAATGCAAACGTGTCGTCGTCTTCGAAGCAATATGCATGCGCAGTTGGTTTAGCTCCCAGCTCCCAACTAAAACAACTGCAGCCCCCCTCCCATATAGTATATGTATGTGTGAGTGTGTGTGTGTGTGTGTGTGTGCCCCCCTTGAATGCCGCCCAAAACGGCGCACGTACGTAAACGTAATGAAATTCTTACCTCAAATAGCACTTAACTCCAGTTTAAAACGAGCCAAAAGTGAATGGTACTGACCCCAAACCGTTGCACGTTTGTCTTAACACTTTGTTGTTTACTTTTTCTACAATTCTGTGCATTTTTTTTCTCTCCCCTCCCCCCTTCACCTCCATCGCTCTTCTTCTTCTTCGTCTCTGCATTTTGTTGTTTTGGGGCCAAAATAGAAAAGTCGGCAGTGCAGTCGGCGATCGGCGAGCGATCAGCGCCGATCGCAAAATTTGTTTAATTGAATTGAATGTATGAAAACCAAAAAAAAAAAAGAAAAAAAACACAGAAGAAGAAAAATAGTCAATGGACAAGTCAATGCGGCAATTTGAATGCGAGCTCATTTTAAGAGCAGGCCCCAAAAAGCAAACCTCGAACCTCGGGCCACCACCAATCACGGTCATGTTTTCATGTTGCATGTTGCATGCTGCATGCTGCATGCCGCATGCTGCATGCAGCATGTTTCAAGATCAATAGCGGGAAAATGCTGTACATTTGAACTGCTTCTTGAACTTATCTGTTTGCATTTTGTCGCCTGACAATTAAATGCTTGAGTGAATGACAAGACAAACAAACGAATCAAACGAATAAACCCCGAGCGTTGCTACCGTGTCTCTCTCTTTCTTTTTTCATTTATTTGTATGTATGTTAAGTGTCGATCAGCAGGAAATTGTGATGAATGCCACGACAGCAGCGACGATTGTCAAAAAGGCATATGAAAAGCTGTAGGCACTAGCCTGATGCCTGATGCCTGATGCCCGAGGCCCCCAGCCCAGGCCCAGACCCAGACCCGGGCCTGAGGCAAGCTGATCACTTTAGAAAGCAAATTACAGATGATCCTCGCTCATGAGCCGCAGTTCCAGAGGTAGCAGCCGTGACGGCCACATTCAGATGCTGACAATTGCTAATGCGATAAGTGGATTTTATTTTTATTTTTTGGCTCCACTGCGATCAGTCAAGATCAATCAAACGGCAGTCGAAGAGGCAGAGCCACAGCTTGCACTTGACTACACAGCATTATAAGAGAGTTGGAAGATCATTACCGAATCACGATAAGCAATTGATTTTCGGCTCATGCAGATCTGATCAGAACTCATTTAGATTTCGGTGTGAAGATCGTCAAGATGACAGCTGCTGATCAACTAGAATTTGAATTTATGCGAATTATGGAATTCATATAACAAAAAGATTTATCTCAGCTTATTATTTGCTTTGAAGATTGCCACATCAGATAAAATGCCAGTAACAGGTGTTAAAATTCAAATACTTTCTGCGGATACTTCAAAAAAAAAAAAAAGAATACTGCACTCTTCTCTCTTTCATATGCGGGTTAAAGCCTAGCCCTCTGATAAGTTAGATGAGATTTGATCCAGAAACTGGCTCAAATTTGAATTTAATATGCATATTATGATAATTCCGCAAGATTTCGATTTGAGCTGTGTATCTATTCATATCTCGATCATAATCGTATGAGTAGGTAGACAGATATAAACATAATTATGTAAATCCAGCTGCTAATGCAATAATGTAATCAGAGACTTATTGATGTGGCAATCAACAGTTGGGTTTCTTTTCGGACACCAGAGCCCAAAATTGGAATCGCACACATATTCAAGATTGGCCAGAGCATCGTCCATTCGGCCTTATAAAGGTACTGGCTATACAGAAAATTTATGAAGTTTATGACAAATATGATGACGGTCTAGGGCACAACTGGCTGCCACTTTGTTGTTGGCATGTGAGGAAGGGGGGGGGGGGGAGGAGATTGAGGTAACAGATGCCTCCGTTTGACTGGACCCTGGACCATTGTCCCTACCTCTCTACCTCCCTCCGTCCGCGTCTGGCACAGTGCAACGCACATTTTTGAATGAAAAACGAAAACAATGCCATTTACAAGACACTTAACGAGATGTCGAGTGAAAGCCATAGCCAAAGACTTGGCCAAAAGCTGTTGCTGTTGCTGCGGCTGTTGTTGTTACTATTGTGGCTTCTTGGCGATTGGCGCTGCCAGCGGCCCACAATTTGATGTGCTGGCCATTCGCTGATGACGATGATGGCGAGATGTGTGTATGTGTGTGTTGGATTGGAGTGGAGTGCTTGGGCAATGGTATGGGAGTGTGTGTAGTGTGTAGTGTAGTGTAGTGTAGTGTAGTGTGTGTCGTGTGTGTAGTGGCCAAGTGACGTGGCTTGTTTTGGCGTACAAGTGCACTTCAGTTGAGTTTCGAGTCCAATCTAAAGAAGCACAAGTGAACGCAGACTTTCGGTCTAGTGTCGACTCTCGACTCTCGACTCAACTCGACACACAACTCAAAACTCTCGACGTTCAACGCTTTTTTTCAACTGCTTCTTCTTCTTCTTCTCTTTCTAATGACAGGCAAACAAACAGATGATGCAGGTACCCAACCCCCGACCAGCTCCTGCTAGCCCCGCCAGCCCAGGCTGTGTTGTCTGTCTTGTGGCAGCTACTGCTGCAGCAGCAGCAGCCGCCGTACTTTCTCATGAATTTGTTGTCATAGTAATGGCACAAATGTGTGTACATGCCACAGCAACAACAACTACAGCAACAACAACAACAGCACAAGGGGGGAAATAAAAGATTTATGGCCGAAACCATTCACCAATTGTTTAAGACACAGTTGCGGCTGCAAGTCGACGGCTGCAGGAGGCGACAACTAGGACAAAACTGTTTTTGGTCACATGACTCAAATTAGAAATGCAACTCGCTTATAATAAATGAAAATTCAAATGCGCACCGCCAAAACAGGTTAACAAAGTGGCTAACAAGGCAGTCGGGCAGCTAACACATAGACAGCTACCACAAGCAGAGCTACCCAATCCGACTCTGACTCCGACTCCGACTCCGATCCCAACTCCAACTTCAATTCCCAATTCCGTTGCCCGATGCGAACCTGGACCTGCCGGACTTGAACGAACGCATGCGCGTTGACCGCCCGCCGTGCTACACATTCTGAGAACTTTCCACTTCAATTAATAACTAATTTGATGTGTGCCGCGCTGATCGCGGTGCATTTTATCGATTTGGACAGCGCCCAGGCCGCATTTGGAGCAGTGCGGTGCGGGGGGCAGCACAGGAGTAGCAATGACGATGACGATGACGATATCGATGCGACGTTTCCAAGCACCTTAGATGCACCTCTGCACCTCAGCTCCCCTGCAACCAGCAACCTGCGCCCTGCAGCTCGAGCAATCGATTGATTGAGCAGGGTCCATGCGATACGTGACAGTGAATGTAACACAAGCGGAAGGAGGCGTCACAGAGAGAGGGCAGAACTCAAAGGAATTATAAGTAGACAACGTTTGATTTGTGGGAACAGTCAATAGAGAGAAGAAAAGGTACATTGTGTTGATAGATTCCGAAGTTATCTAATGATTTATTCGAGGGAATTAAATAATAAATGGTAGCAATTAAATAAAATAAACTATATAATATTTTAAGAGATTGGACTATGCAAGAACTGCGTATACTCGAGACAAGATATTAAATGAAATAATTTGGAAAATTCAATGGAAAATTAAATGAAATTCAATTTTTTCTATTTTCATATTGTTTTCCAAGCAATTATCATAAGTCAGTGTCACAAAATATAAGACTATGCAAAAACTTCGAATGCTCGAGTCCGAAATCAAAATTGTAAATAGAGAAAATAATATTATTTTCAAATAATGTATTCTAATTAAATATATTTTTATTTTTCAAGATTTTCAAGAGGAGTTTGGAAATATATTAGGAAATTACCTAAAATATTAGATAAAATTAAATTGTATATATTTTGTTTATTTTTTTGTATTAATAAATGGTGCAAAAAAGCTACGCATTCTTGAATTCCATATCAAAATTGTCAACAGAGAGTAAAAAAATGGTCTATTTTGCTGAAGGACCCTGCATTTATTTATTGAAATATTCTAGAGAATTCCTTAAAAATAAAATGAAATAAAAAATAATCATAATAATTACTTTAGCTAATAAATATCATAGAAGAAAAACTTCCCATCACCCATCAATTGTAAATAGTGACCCATATCAAAATTGTAATTAGTAGAAAATTACAATATCAGTTAACATTTACGGGGCTTAACTTGGAAAATGTATCGAAACACAGTTGATTATGGGTATTCGAGAAGCTGTATAAATTTTATGGAAATTGCTCGAGTGGATGCTGAGTTATGAGCAGTTAGTGTAGCGCATTTCAAGATTCTATAGTAATTCGCTGGATGCGAGAGGCATGTTGAGCAGAACCAGTCGGATCAACGTTTGGATAATTATGGCTTATTGTAGTCGTATGTGTTGCATGTGGTATGTGGGATACTTGTGTGCCTGTGCTGGGGCAGCTGCTGCTCCACGGTGAGATCCGCCCGCTGATGCTGAGGCTGGAGCCGCGCTGCTCCAGGTAGTGCTTGTCAAGCGGTTAACCGCCTGGCGTGCCAGGCTAAATAAATCACTTGGCTAAATACCCCAAACGTAGTTTAGGCCCAACGCTCGCTTTGCGTTTGGGTTTTCAGTGTGGTTTGGTTTTGCTTTTTGCACTGCAACACTTCAACAATAAATAACCAAGTCATATTTTTCACCTCCGTTTTTGCCAGTTGTATGCAGTTGTTGTTGAGTCACTTCCTGGTTTTTGAACTCCACATACATACCACAGAGAGACAGAGAGCGAGAGCGAGAGATCAAGCCAAAGCTGGGCACATTAACAAGCATATTACCTACTATCTGCAGCCAGAGAAAAATATGCAAAATTGTTGCCTGCCCGAGCCGAGGTCCAACTCGGAGCTGTTGTCGGAGTTGGAGTTGAGCTGCAAATCATTAACATCTCTCCTGGGCCAGAACCAACTCGACCAGCAGCAGCAGCACCACGAACATATTTTGCACGTGACCTTATTTCCCCCGCACAGCCAGAAACGGGGAGGCTGCTGTGTGGTTGAAGAGGTTTCTCGGTGGTTGCTTGTTTGGTGGTTGCAACCAACATCAATTTTCGATCACGTTTTAAGTGTCTTGCGCCGTTCGCGTCGCCGTCGCCATCGCCATCGCCAGCCCATCATCATCGCCATCATCATCATCCTCCTCGTCCTCGTCCTCGTCGTCGTTGTCGTTGTTGTCTTCTAGCCCAAGTTAAATGATTTAAAACCAACAAAAAAAATATCGTGCCAAGTGCTGCATATTGCACATTGAGCTTAGGCACAGTCAAAGGCACAGTCACAGACCCAGGCCCAGAAACCCCAACAACGTCAGTCACTCAATCCAATCCAATCCGAGCCAATCCGTTAGACGTTGCCTCGCGTCGCAGCTGATTGTTGCCTTGGCTAAGGCCTTTCTGGCCCGGCTTGTAGGTAAATTTGGCGGCTAACGACACAGCGGTGCAGCCAGCACTCACTAAACTGCATTATCACGCCTCTCCATTGCATTATTGGCAGCGGCATCGGCAGCGGCAGCGGCAGCATTGCCATTTCCCTTACTACGTGTTGGCCAAGGTGAAAAGCAAGCCAGAGCCGAGCTGTTTGGGGCGGTGGAGCTGTGTGTTGTGTTGCTTGAACTGGACCCAGTGAAGCATCGATCCTAACTACACTTCACTAAGCAGCCACAAAAAATATATCTGACAGATGCGACTCGCGCTCATTCGGACGTGGATGCGGACGTGGTTCGCATTGCTACGATTCGTTGCGCTATTCACATTTAGGTGTCTACTTAAAAAATCAAAAACGTTATACAATCCCAGCCAAAACGACATTGCAGGCGGCTGGCTTTCTGTCTGACTGTCTGACTGTCTTGCTGGCTAACCGCAAGCCAAAAACAAAATACCAATTCATATTCATATGCAAAACAGCTCGACTTGAATATACTCCTTAATTCTGGCGCATATTTAAACAGCTTTTTCCCATTTCAAAAAGTGCGAAAAAGGTTTGCAAATGGAATATTCTTTACGGCTTGTTTGCAAAATGTTTAATGAATTTTCATTCCACTTATTTTCCACCTGTGCGAATGGAATCTTTAAGGAAGCTCAAAGTTTGCTTGAGGAAAATCAACAATGCATCCATAAGTAAGGCAATATGTTTAATGAATTTTCATTTCACTTATTTTCCACCTTTGAGAGTGGAATCTTCTTTACGGTGGTTAAAGTTAGATTAAGGAATATCAACAATGCACCCATGAGATAAGCAATATGTTTAATGCATTTTTATTCCACTTTTTTTCCACCTTTAAGAATGGAAACTTCTTAACAGTGGTTAAAGTTTGCTTGAGGAACATAAACAATGCAGCCATATAAGTGTGTTTGGCAACCCTAAGCGCTGGCACGTTGAGCACGAAGCTAAGGTATCGAAACCCCTTCAAGACGAAGGGGTTTTGATTATTTTATATTAGCAAATGTTTTTTTTTTTTTTTAATACAATTAAGCAAATACAAAAAAAAAAGAGATTCTTCTGGTATATGTAATCATATTGCATACAAAATTCGACTATTCCTTGCCAACTTTCGTCAGCCTTTCTTTGCCTGTAAAGTAGCCAACACTTAACAACTATATACCCTCATTTGATTACAGGGCATGCAAAAAAATGACGTGGCAAATAAAACAGAGCGACGTCTGCAACTGGACAGATACCTGGGACTGCGACTGCGAAGAAATCTGCCTCTGACTCTGACTCTGACTGTGAGTCGGACTGTGAGACGGAGCGCCGGGATCGAAGAAGCAGGCTGCGGTTTGCTTTGCCATCTCGCGGCTTGTGTGCCTTTCATTGTGTGGTGTGAATGTTATGGAAATTTGTTAAGTTCTGCATACACAAAACTCGAAACCCGAAAAGCACTTGGCAATTTGCACGAAAGTTGCCCCCCAAACGGCATTGCCAGCTGACAAACGGGACGGGGAATTTGGGGGCATATGCGAAGTAACTTTTTTTGATTTTCACACCCAAACAACAGAGCAAAGGCATACAAAAGGCTTCTTCTTAGTGGCGGGCACATGTGACAGCTTTATTGGATTCCCATACACACCCAAAGCTATTTAACAGCCCAGGCAATTGATATATGTAGACAGAGCAAGGGAGACAGAGAAAGCTGCCCAATCGGCCAGATATTTGTGCTTGGGACTCACTTAACTCGCTTGAAAATGATTTGTCAGTTATGGATTTGCTGCGGGCGCTTACGGTGGGGCGGGCCGCTTGAGGGGCACTAAATCGCCTAATGCATTTGGCATTCAATAATTTAAATGCTATTCGAACTCGGAGCTGAAGCTGAATACGAAGCTGGGTTTCCTCTTCTCAATACAATTGGTTTAGCCAGCTGCTGATTGATTGAGAGCTCAAGTCGTTATTTTTTATGATTTGGATAATTGCATTGATATGCTTGGAGGATTGAGGCAGGTCCTCGTAATCTCTCAAGAGCATTTCAAGGCAGTTTTGTGCTAGATCATGTATGCATAAGAACATATTATAATTTAATAAGATATTCAAGAATTGTCTGATGGGCCAAAGAAGAGGATTTTGTGAAGATTCCGCTTTGAAGAGCCCAAGAAAAGCTTGACAACTTGCATAACTCAAAATGGATGCCGGGTAGCGGGTCAAATTGTTCTATAATGTTATCTTATGCTCTTTACCAATCTCAAGTGTTAACGTCTATGCATAGAAGCTACTTTTCACAATCCCGCAGACATTTTTTTAAATGAAATATCCAAATATCAATCTAAATGTTCTCATTTATATAAGAATATGTAAATATGGACTTACCCAATTTCACAAGCCCACGCATGATTTTTTATTGCCATAATCTTAGTAGGAGGGAAACAGCTTGTGTATAAGTATAAAACTGAAATAAAAGTAGAGAGCGGGTTAGAGAAAAAGCCAGAGAAAGAGATATCAAATGAGAAAGAGAGCGTGCACTGCGAGAGAGTTAATTGAAGTTAGAGTATGAGCAGAGATAGATGGAGAATAAGATGATAATGAATCTTATTTGAATTAATGAGAATCGCATAGAAGAGCAACATTTAAAAATATTTTTTTTTTGCATAGGAGTTATGAGCAATCCAAGAATAAAGCTTTATTTAACACATGTTTTTAAGAATTATATATTAAAACATGTAAAGATCTCATGTAAAGCTTTAAGAAAAGGTTTGAGATAGAAACTTGAAACTTCGCCCACACAATTTTCCCCACTATGTGAAACACGTCTGAAATGAATTTTTGAAAAGATCTGTTAAAAGAAAGATATTAAATAGAAGGGTATTATAGAAACGTTTTTCAGCAATTTCCCACGTTTGCGGGTGGATTTTTCCAACAGTGAATATTCGCACACCCTCTATGATTTGATCGAAGTGTAAATGGCATACAATAGGCAGATGCTTGAGCTCAGTGGTAGACGCTCTTTAGATACTGCCAAGTGGCCACAGTAGTAGAATCCTGTCAGCCCACCTGGCAAGTCATGAGAACCGGGCAGCTCTACACAAAAATGTAGATCCCCGAAGGAAATCCTTGTCAAATGTTCACACAAATGTTGTGTGGACATGTGCAATTTTCGGGAACTATTTGTGGGGCATTTTCATTGAATGGTAAGCGACCAAAATGAAGACTATAAATAAACAAGGCAGTAGAAGGGAAGACAGGGGAAGAAGCCAAAGGCAGCCCGTAGAGACTTAAGAGTTCTTAAGCCAAAAAGAAGACTACGGCAAACGATCGATCAAAATAAATCACAAACGGACAAAAACATTGGGCAAAGAAAACGTTAAGCCAGCAATTGTGCGCACAATTTTCCAATTTACCAATTTTCCCTACCCATGTTTTGAGTAAACAAATGTTTTGCGTAACAAAAGGGAAATGGATATGGCAACACGAAGCCGATAGGCAAGAAAACTGCCCGCCAGGCACAACGAATATGCCCAAAAGGACGCCGAGACCAGGCCACAAAGAACCAGCTGTCAATGGTATATTATAAGAAAGGTAGATGGATCGAAGGGTAAGGTGAGCTACAGTGAGCCATAGGTAGAATCGAGCCGAGAGCCATGGCAAAAAGCACAATTACTTTGCTCTGCTCTGCTGGCTAAACAAACCTCAAAAGATTGGGCCCTAAGGCAGCAAAGAAAAATAAAAAAGAATAAGAAAAAGGACAACAGCTGGCGTGCTGTGAGACGTGCGGAGAGCGTGTTTCGTAACGCACCGCAGGACCCTTGCCAAGTCACGGCTCCTACAAAGAGCGAAGCCTAACTGGGTGCCCGTTTTTGTTAGACACGGCCAATTGCTTGGAAATTTGGATGCGCGCATATGTCCTGATATCCTCCTGACCAGGTAGAGGCAAGGACAACCAAAAATTGTGTGGTCTATGCTCGCGGTCAGCCCGTGGTACGGGCTATATATCAATCCCAACTGCGGTTGACCCAAACCCTGACACTAATCATAGCCCAAGCGTAAAGGCGTTGATAGCCCAGCACAGGTACAGGTCCAGGCTCAGGTCAGAGCCAAAAACACAAAACAAGACTTTGACTTTTCGCTGCCCAAAAACTCATTAGAGTTTTTCTTCAACTTTTTTTGTGTTTTTTTGGAATCTTTGGGTTTTCATGCTGTCCAGCTACGAGTCACAAAACAACAACAAAAAAAGCCTCAAGAAAAAATCTTAATAAATTCATCAAAAATCAGCAGCAAGCATCTCACGACTGCAGCAACACCAAGCTGCAGCAGGGCTAGGCCTGCGGGCAGGGGGCATGGGGGGGCAAGGGGGCAGGGGGTGGCGTGCGGGCGTGTGTCAGGCGTTGCCGCTGAAAATCAATGCCAGGCGATCGTCAGCAACATATTTCAAAAAAACACAAACTTACAAATATATTTTGCATTTTGTCGCTGCCAGAAGAAGCAGTAAAAAAGAGCTGCCAAAAAGCTGCTGCTGCTGCTGCTGCTGCAATCGGACACGTTTCTGGCCGTGCCAGTTAGCCAGTTAGCCGGTTTCGGACTTGCAACATGCGACTTGCAACCTCGGCGGTGGAGGCGTCTTTACACATTTGCATGCTCAAACAGCAATCGATCACAGGCAGCGGCAGCAGCCCAGAAGACTCCGTTCACCCAGCACCATATGAGGAGGAGCAGCAGCAGCAGCAGCAGCAGCAGCAGCAGCTGGAGCAGGAGGGGTAGGTGCATGTCAGGGGGGTGTAAACTGGTTTATGCATACAGGCTGCGTGCACATGCGATATTATGCAGAAAGAGACAGAGAGAGATAGAGATGGAGAGGGGGAGCGAGAGAGTGCAATTTGAAGCTGAGATTTTTGTTGATCGTTGGCTACGTTTTTGGTGTGCCAGGAGCAGCAACAACAACAACAACAACAACAATTCGCTGCAAAGTGGAGGTTAAAAAAATTTGCAAAAATATTAACGAAACGTAGGCAGCGGCAAATGTTGCTGCTGCGTCTGCTGCTGCTGCTGCGGCTGCTGCTCGCCTTTTTCCACTGCAATCTGCAATTATAGCGCATGGTTAAGCAGAGCAGGGCGAGAGACCGACAGAGAGAGAGAGAGAGAGAGAGAGAGAGAGAGAGAGGGAGAGTGTGAGAGAGCGAGGGGGGTGCTTAGCTGCAGAGACTGGCCGAGTGCTCAGTGCTTTTGACTGGGCGGTTTGTTGAACTTTGACAGGAAGTTGAGAGCCGAGAGACCAGACAGGAGAAGACTTAAACTAAAGCTGAAGCTGAAGCTGAAGCCTGCTGCCTGTTGCCTGTTGCTGAAGTTGAAGCTTTTGCTTCTTTTTTGATGATGTGACTTGGCTTTTGTTTAATGCTGGCTGCTGGCTGCTGCTGCTGCAGCGGCTGTGGCGGCGGCTGCTGTTGATGATGGGTGAAGGTTGTGGAGGACATGGACATGCAGAGTGCTGCAGACAATTGACAATGTGAAAACGATGTCGATTAAGTTGCTGCTGTTGCTTGCATACGACAGACAGACAAACAGACAGACAGACAGACAGACCGACAGCGAGACAGACAGAAAAGGGCAACACAAAATGCTCTTAACGATCAACTGAGGCCACAACGCAAAGTTATGCGAGATTCGATTGTTGCCCGACGCTGTTCCTGTCCCTGGCCCTGGCCCTGGCCCTGCACTCACCTCAGCCTAACTGACTGTGACTCTGTTGGTGTAAATTGTTTTAACAGCCTTGAAGGATAAGCAGCCACCGAATTGCGGTTGCCTTCAATGTTATTGTTAACCAAAAATTTACACTCTGCAGAGGGCTGATAATGATGCTCAGGCTTCGTTTCTTTTCTTCTCTTGATAATATTATCCGATTTCAAAGAAGAAGACATTAAATTGAACACGAATTCAGGAAGTTATTAGCTTATTTAAAAAGAATTCGCGAGGCATTTTCAATTATGCACATGACTGTTAAGACTGTTACAAAGATTAGAGCTTATGTTAAGTTAACATAATAAAATAGAAATAAAGTAAGGGCAGGAAGATAAGATATCGAAATTGAAGCTTTTTTTTTTTTTTCTGTTTATTTAAAAAGAATTCCCAAAATATTTGAAATTATGCAGAGGGCTGTTAAGATAGTAACATAGACTAGAGCCTATGTTAAGTTAACATAAAAAATATATTAATAAAATAAATAATATTGGCGCGAGGATAAGATTTCAAAATTGCATAAATAAATTGAAACAAGCCTCTCTACAAAAAGACGCTACTCTTCCCATTAAAAAAAATGAAACAATTAATAGTTTAAACCTAAGCGCAAGAGTTTTCTTTTGTTTAAGGCTCAAATAGATTTTCTTCGTTATGTTCAGTGCGTGTTTTAAAGAGATTCCTTAGCGAGATTATCAACACTCAAGTTCACAATCTTCTGCGAGTTTGAATCGCGCATCTTATCGCTGCCATCAGATTTTGCCACATAGTCAAGCGATGCTGCTGATAGGCTTTACACCAGGCGAGCGCGCGCGCAGGAGAGAGAGAGAGAGAGAGAGATCCTCGGCTTAATTTTGTAATTACTATAATATATCCCTTGTGCCATGACTCGCAAGGCTTCCAGGCAGCATTCTCACATTCTCCATGGCACTGCGGCACTGGCATCATCCGTAACGGCCTGAAATGCTCAAACAACTGCGGGGCACAAGCTGAGCAGCGTGCAAGATGCCGCATGCAACCAATTCAGCGAGTGGATGCGAAAAAAAAAAGAATTGAAAACTAACTGCTCCCTGTTTATATTTATATTATATTACGCTTCGTGCCAAGCTAACAACAACAACAACAACAACAGCAACAACAACAGCAACAAGTGAATGCCGATCTTCTGGGGGGTGTGTGTCTTGGCTAAAGAGCAACGTTTATGCCGCGCTCCGACTTCTCGCTCCCTTCACTTTGCGCAGGCGCGCGCGCGCTCACCCCAACAACTCTCGAAATAATTATGGAAAATGCGTTGGTCGCTGGGCAAAGGGAAGAGAGAGGGGCTTGGCCACGGCATGTTTCCTTTGCATGGGCATGGGCAATGAGCTATGATGAAAAACAACAAGCTCATAATAAATAATAACCAGGCAGGCTGGCTGGCTGGCTGGCTGGCTAGCTGGCTAGCTGGCAGGCAACACGCGGCAAGCGGTGCGCGGGGTAACAAGCGCTAATTATCGACAACAAGCTAAAACAGTGGCCTACAATTACGCAGCGACGCCAGCAGCGGCAGCGGCAGCAGCAGCGACAGCGAAGCCAGCTGAAGGCGCCCTACGCACTGCCGGGCCGGAAAAATATAACGAGCCGGGCCAGCGCTTGGGCTTGGTCGCAGGCTTACCTGTTGAAAGCTGCCTGCCTGACTGACGTCCGACTTGGTATGGGGCATGTGTGTGTGGCTGTTGCTGCTTCTACTGCTGCTGCTGCGGATGCAACTGCAGCCATTAAAATTTACACAGCTCTTTTTAAGCGGTCATCGTCAACGCAGCCTCAGAGCCTCAATGCCTCACAGCCTCGCAGGCAGCGTCATCATCGTCGTCGACGGCCTTTCTCCCATTGGCGCAAACTTGTTAACTTCTTGGCATGATGGTCATCATGCAAGCCAAATTCAAGCGAGAGAGAACGCGAATTCAACGCTAACAACAACATGCAACAGCAACAAACATAAGAGGCTGGGCCTGTCAGCTCAAAGACAACGAACTGTCTATGCTCTTGCGAAAGTGCGTGAGCTAGGAGTCGATTAACTTAACGATTCACATTTAATACGCAATAAGGTGGCAACGCTGCGTTTGTCAATTCGTTTAAAGTGTATGTTAACTTAACAAGGAGACGATACATTTTACTGCCACACGACAATTGATTACAAGGTGACAACGCTGCGCTTATCAGTTAGTTAAAGTGCATGTTACCTTTACAAGGAAGATGAGCAAACTTGCCGAGAGTATTTTGCAGAAGTTTGCGAGCTAAGCGTCGTCAAATTATCAATTCATGTTTAATTCTCAATAGAAAGCTGTCGCACAGCTATTTTTTAAAGTGCATGGTAATTATACAAGGAAGATGAGCAAAATGTGCTAATGTATTTTGCGGAAAGGCATGAACAAGACGTCGATTAATTTGACAATTCATATTTAACTCTCAATAGAAAGTTGGCACACGACAATTTATTGCATGGCGGAATAGTTGCGTTTCTCAATTGGTAAGTGTATGGTAACTTTACAAGGAAGATGAGTGTATCTTACAGAAGTCCGTTTACAATTCTTAATTAACTCTCAATAGAAAGCTGCCATAGAACAATTTTAACAAGATGGCAACGCTGCGTGTCAAATTTAAAAGGAAGATAAGCAAACTGTCCTAAATTATAATAATTCAGTAACTAATAAGTAAAATTGTCTTAGTAAACACTCTATTCACACGTCTCGCCAATGATCCTCGGATCGACTCGCGAAAAAGCTGATCCATATCGACTGGCATAGTTGATATGCTTTCAGCTCTGCGCGCTCGTCGGCAGTGTATAACAAGCAGCCGCGGGTATGGGCCGCCGTGTGTATTGGTTGCAATTTATAGGCGCAGGATCGGTTACAAGCCAACGAGTTGGTAACACAAACCGGCGGCAGTTGCCACTCGGCAGTTGCTGCAGCTGAGCGCTGATTTTTATGCTGCAGCAGCGGCAGCAGCAGCAGCAGCAAAAGCAGTTGCTGCAACTGCAACTTTGGCCGTGTGGAGATTTGCAACGCATCTCTTTGGCATTGGCTGTGGTTGCGGCTGTTGCTGTTGCTCTGGCTGTGGCTGTCGCTGTGGCTGTCGCTGTGGCTGCGGCTGGGCGTTAACTGCGAAGTAATTGCGTTTCGGCTATGCAAGTACATAAATTGGATTTGAAATATGTACACATGTTGATGGATTCCGCCAAGCAAGCGGCGCAGCGCAGCGCAGCCCGTGCTGCGGGTACTCGTACTCGGACTCGGACTCTGACTCGCACTCATACTCATACTGAGACCTGCCACCGCCTCTATCTGTGGCTGCTATCTGCCTTTGGACGCATGGACTGCCGCTGAGTGTTGCATTTCTAAACGGATTCGATGCCGGGAAGGCGGCCAGGCAGCCAGGCAGCCGTACCATTTGTCTTTCGATAATTATCATTTCACTCTGATAGCATCAATTTGAAAACAGTTGATGATTTTTGCTGCGTGTGTCGCTCGTTAACAAGCTGGCAAGGCGGAGGCAGCTGCGAGCGAGCCGATAACTAAAATACTTCTACAAAACGGGAGCCGCTGAGCTGCTGAGCCGCGCCCTGCAGCTAGAAGAAGACCGGGACAAGTGCCAGCCCACAAAATGCTGCATCATGTTCGATTGCAGCTGCTGCAGCGGCATTTTAATCAATAAAAACAACAACAATTCGCATGAAAGCTTAAAAATAGTAACATATCTAACGTAGTTTCAAGCTAAACACAAGTTATTTCTGTCGTGAAGCAATTTTCAATTAAGTTTCAGAAATAATTTTGTATGAGAAGGGGTTTGCGAATTATAGAAAGTGTTGCATACCTCAAAGGGCGCATATAAAAATGTAGCATACTTTTAGCTGCTAAGCGATCAGCGCTCAGTGCAATGGTTGGTGCCTTGACTAAATAGCAATAGATGGCGCTGTGACGTGAGCTAAGCCTACAGCAGAGTATTGCACCGCATTAAGAGCATGTGCATGTAAAACTGTCATTGACTGCTTGAGTGAAACTCAAGGAGCAACAAATTGAGGGAAAAAACTGATATTAATTTTGAATAATAAAGAGAAAAATCTCAAGTTTCCAGTTTGTCCCAACTCACAAGTCGTTTGTCTTTATTGCTGCCACGTTCGTGTGCTCAAAGAACCACATTTGGCGCTGATTCATGTAGTCACAGCGCCTAACGTACACCCGCATTCGCACATTGAACTCCAGGCAGTGCCTATTGCTAATCAGGTAATTTTTGTCCATGTCCAGTCGCCAGCTCTGGCGACCGCCGAGCGTGTGGCAGGCACTCAGTGCCACATATTGAGTGGGCTGCACCTCAGCACAAATATCGACACCGAGTCGCAGATCATTCAGAGAGCTTAGGGTCCAGTTTTGGGTCAACTGCTGGACGGCATTGCAGGGCTGCAAATGAATGCGTCGAGTTTGCAAATCAGCCGTCAGGCAGTGGCTGGGCAGGTGGGCGGGTCGCAGGGTGCCGTGCGCCAGGTCAATGCGAGGCAGCAGTGGAAAATGCCGCAGCAGGTCGGTTGCCACATGCTGCAAATACCAATCGAAGGACTCGAAATCGACTCGTTTAATGAGCTCCTGCAGCTTAGATACATTGGGCAAGTGGGCCTGCAGGATTTGTGGCTGATGCTGATAGACCACAGATTTGTACCTGGGCTCACTTAGCCAGATCTCCGTCAGACGTTTGTAGCTCTAAAAGCGACAGCCAGTTATGGTTTACTGTTTGAATCGAATTCGATAAGAACTGGCTCACACTGAAATGCTCGCGGGCCATTTGCTGAAGATCTCCATAGCGCTGCATGTAGCCGAGATCGCTGGGCTGCAGATGGGCCACACGGGAGCAGGGCACTTGGAGCACGCGTCCTCCAATGCGCCACACCTTGAAGCTCAGCTCCAGCTCGGCGGCAGCAGGTGCATTCAGCTCCATGTCGAGATGTGCCAGCTTATTGAACCATTCCGCATTGATGGCAAACACAGAGGTGCGCAGCACAGCTGTGGCAAACGGTCGCGGCAGCTGCTTTATCTGTTGCCATGTCAGCGGCACCTCGCGCCGCCGCAAGCTCCAGTCGAAGAGGCCACGCCGTTCCACGACGCGCACATATTCCAGCGTCTCCTCGTCCAGTCGATCCAGCTGTGGTGTGGCAAGTGTGAATTGATCCTCCCAGATGGCAGCCAGCAGCGGCTCCAGCCAGCCCTCGCTCACCTCGACGTGCGCGTCCAGAAAGATGAGCGTCTCCAGCTTGGCCTCATCAGCAGCCAGGCGGCGCGCTCGCACCAAGCCCACGTGCTCCTCCAGATGAAAGATACGTGCCGCTCCATGAATATACCTCTGCACATACGCCCTGAAAGCCTGCCTGGAGCGCTGCTGCGGGCATCGCTGTGGTCATCTATCAGCAGCAGCTCGCCAATCAGTTCCGGATCCGATCGGTCCGCAATGCTGTGCAGCGTGCGCAGCAGCATGGCCAGCTGCTCGTTGCGAAAGATGACGACAATGGACACCGGCTCCATGAGTGCGCTCAGCTTCGGATAGCTGTACTCCAGGCAGCGATCATCACGCATGTCCAGCAGCCCGCGTCGCACTGGAATGCGCTCAGCTAGCCAGGCATTGTAGCCATACTCCAGCCAGAGCCTGGCAAATGCGCCAACTTCAGCAGCGGGCATGTTGTCCATGCCCGCGGCTGGCAGTGGCTCAACCAAGCCATCCCAATGGCTCAGCTGCTGATGCAGCGCCCCAAGCAGCAGCAACAACAAGAGACTCACTGCAACCTGCCACAACTTGAGCCGACCACGTCGGCTCGCCCGTTGCGACAATTGCCAGTGAAAGGGCCGATAATGCATCGCTTCTACTATGCAGAGTGCAACTAAAAACTGAATGTGTTCAAGTCCAAGTCCAAGTCAAGTTGGCTGCATTTCATGGCCAATCGAGGCGTGCTAATTGCATTGTCGCAGTCGCATAACCCAATGAACCGAACTCGCAACAGAATTTTATCAGAGTAACAAACATTTTTAGGAGACAATATATATTCTTCTATGCGTTACACATATCATGACCAAATTTGAATACCCTCTAGAAGGGTATTTAAATGTGTCTCACAAATATTTGCAAGGATTAAGCCATTGTCAAATGGAAACATGTCTAAATAACTCTTTGGAGAGGTTTGGCAATTTGAATTATGACATTTAAGAAGACAACAAAAAGAGGGCGAGAAATTTACGACAAAAGCCTAAAACGAACGACATTTTCCCAATGCCCAAGCAATAACAGTGAAAAGCCAACAACAACAACAACAGCAATAACAGTACAAAAATAACAAATAACAAATAACAGCAATAATAGCAACAATAACAACAACGATTTCCCACGGTACAGCGTTACGTATACGCCATGTGTTTGCCAACCTGAACATGTGTAGCTATCTGTAAATGCGTGTAGACGAAGAGGGCGGCGCGGCGTGCAGCAGCGGGGAGGGGGGCGAAATGGTAGTAACAAGCCATGCAAAACAAAAACAGAGAGAAATATCAGCAGCAGCAGCAGCAGCAGCCTCATATGTAGATATCGAGATACGTTTATACAAGCAACAGAGAGGCAGCAGCAGCAGCATTTACAAGGGCAGGTGGAGAGAGGGCGAGGGGGCGAGGGGGCGGCACACAGATAGCAGCAAAGATAGCGAGAAATGTACATTTCAAAAATTTATTTATTTACATTGACATTTTGTGCTACTTGTGCACTTTTTTCCCTTTTTTTTGCTGCCCCATCTCGCTCTCTCCCCAGGTTTGCCGCTCTCAAGCGTTGCTCACTTGAAAAACTGCTAACAAAGCTCTAAACGCTTGTTTAGGAGCCATCAGTTAGCAGGACACCCTCTACCCATACCAGTCCAGCTCAAGGAAAGACAGAGGGACAACAATGTATAATATATTGACTCAACTACAATACGGACATTGTCATAGCAAACGGAAGAGAGCCGAGCACAAAGCGGAAGACAGGTCAAGGGAGAGTCTATTTCCGCACCTGAAGTAACTGAAGTAAGCCAAGGCAACAGCAGCCCATGAGCTAGGGAAATCAGGACGAATTTGTTGGGACGTGCAACGAATATTGAATACGCTAAATTGCGTAACCTAATATAGACTGCAGTGCAGGATTTTTATTATTATTTCTATTATTTATTTTATTTTATTTGTTTTACTTTATTATTATTTTACTTAAAGTATTATATATTTGATTTCAAATATTCTTATTATTATTATATGTTATTACTAGCCTATCTAACGACTCAGGATCCCCGGATCGCAAGAGATTGAGAGATTTTCATACATAATTTCAACTAATACCCCCGTTTTAAGTATATATAAATATATCGGCGGCATTAGTCAAATTAAAGATATCTACATATGAAAAGAGATTGAAAGACTTTTAACATAATATTCCCTTTATTAGGTGTATGTAAACATTTCGGAGGAGATCGATAAATGCTCCACTAAGATTTTATATAACTCGCATACAGACAGCATAAGGCAAACTATATTATTAAAGACTCCCAAACAAGTTATAAAAAACACCCAAGAGATTTCCAATTTGCAGCGTTGCCACCTGACAAAGTTAGAGTACCCAGATCGGTGCGTAGTATTATTGCCTGCGGTGTATCTGGATTTGTGCGGGACGAAAGGCGGGTGTGGGGGGACGTCAGCTTAGAAAATGTTTGCAAATGCTAAACATGCCCGTATTTCATGCATATTTACAAATTTCGATATTTACAACCCCTTTCGTTCCTAAGAGAGGGCGGATGAGGGGGGGTGGTGTGGGGGGCAGCTCGACAGTCAGCCTGTCAGCCCCGTTAGCCAGCAACAAACTGAAGAGTTCACTTAACAGTTTTATTTGTCTTTGGAAAACTTTTGTCTACACACACACACACACACTCTCAGAGAGGACACACACATATACACAGGACATACACAGGACGCACACTTGAATGATTTGTTAGCTGGCTGCAGAGGGTAGCTGAGCGGCCAGGGGCCAGGGGGGGGGGGGGGGAGAGAAGGTTTGTCTGCTCTGCTCTGCCATGTGGTCAAAGACAAGCCAAACGTGGACCAAGTCAAAGTCGGGTTGCTGCTTCTCGTTGCTGTTGTTGTTGCTCCAATATCTTGCCGCACTTGAGCAATTTGTAACATGATAGAGATAAATGCCAAAGCAGCTCATTGAAATGTGTATGTGTGTTGTTGTTGTTCTTGTTGCAAGTGTTGTTGTTATGCTTATGTTTTTCTTTGCTTTGCATTGACTTGCTGCTTGGACTTTTGCAATTGAGAGGCAACTTGGAGGCAGCCTCACGGCGTATTCTTTTTGTACCCAGCTATTTGTCTAAAATATTTGCACTAAAATGGCAACAAAAGACGGCAAAGAGCTGTCAATGCCAGCCAGCCAAATACCATGACAACATACGCATACACACATAAATAAATACCTACATATATACATACTCAGTTTCATGAATGACACTGGATCGTATATTAAATAATTTGGCTGACCCGCTGCAATATTGCAAATCAAAGGCAATATGCGTTGCGTGCTCGAAAACCTGATGAACTACATTTTATGCGGGCCGCCAAACAAATCAAACTTCAAACTCAGATGCGACCAAAAAACTATGACAAAAATATGAATTGCGCATAGCACAACGCACAATAAACAATAAATTTTGATGGGGCCTCAAAAAATCTAAACACAGCGCAGCGTGGGGTCACACCGAAACAGGCATACCCTAATTGAATAATTAAATGTATATCTATTGCAGCGATCTGGCAGCACTGTTTTGTTTCTGCTGCTTGTTAAGTTAGCTGCGGCTGATAATTAGCTTGATGAAACGAAAAGTTTGGAATGTGGAACCGGAAATAATGGATTGATAGCTTTTAATTACGCAAAACATGTTTACGATAAGTCGTGATCGTGTGTAAAATAGGAAAAATAGGAAATTAATTTATTAGTCCACTATTAGAACTGAATATACTCTAGGGTGCATGGTAAAGTCGCTATGCTCCTTCCACCAGAAAAGGCAGCCATGTGTGTTTGTGTGTGTGGTTGTGCCATAAAACAAATTGGGTAGGCGGGCACAACAACAACAACAACGGCAGCAAGGCTGATGCTGAGCATGGGGCGAGATACGAGCAGAGTCCCTGGATGTACGCATGCATTTATGCCAGAGTCAGAGCCAGAGCCAGGAACAGAACTAGGCCTAGGCCTGACTCGGGCTTTTCAGATTCGGCAGCGGCATTGGCATCAGTACAGACAACACAGCGGACAGCGACCAAGGGCTGGCAGGGATGTGGGGCGCGGGGAGGTGTCCTGCTGTCAAATGCAGTGAAGCTGCGAGCGGCGTACAACAACGATTCGCATTGGAAGTTGTTGTGTGGATTTGTGGCTAAAAGAGTTAACAGATAAAATCAAATATGCACTATGCGGTGGCAGCGACGACCCAGGGCGTTTTCGGCCAACATTCCCATCTCCCCCTTGGGCACCATTTCCTCCCTCCCTCACCAAGCAATTGGCCAAGCACAAATTTTTAGTTTTTGGAAACGCATGCGAATTTATTGTCCGAGACGTTTGCATGCAACACGCAGGAGTGAAGGGGGGGTAATGGAGGGAGGCGGCGAAGAAGGAGGAGGAGGCATGTATGCAGTGCAGTTGGCATGACAACTGTGGTAGGCGTGGCAGCTGGCACGCCCACTGTCACAATCACATTTCCAACAACGGACGCCCCAGTGACGCGTCTGCGTGCGAGAAAACCGACTAAAAAAGAAAAAACTCTGCGATTGACCTACAAAATTGCAGTGGCCGGCTCTGCGCCTGGGCGGGCAGGGTAGTAGGTGGGCTGCTCTGATTCCGGATCTGGAGGTGGCAGCTGGACAGGCACACAAATCACAAAAAATTCTACTGCTGCTACTGCTGCTGCTGCTGCTGGTAGCGAGACGAGCAAATCACATGCCCAAAAGTGTTTGAAGCGAAATTACACAGAGAAGGCAGGAGAGGCACGCGATTCCTGAAAGAGAAAGGGGGAGGTTGAGCCAAGGGATGGTTGCTGGTGAATGGAAATGGGTGGTTCGAGCAGCGGCAAAGAAATGAAATCGATTGGCGATTTCTATGGCACCCAAAAGCTAACACTTGAAAAAAAAAATGCACAGTAAAAAACAGAAGAAAAAAACTGAAATCGGGCAAATGAAAATTGAGCTATGTGAAGTGCAATGAGATTTGTTGCTGTTGCTGCTGTTGTTGCTTTTGAATTGCTGAATTCCCGGCAAGCTAGAAAGGTTCAATAGAAGCTTATGTATTGGGTTAACAAAAGCAAAGTCAAGCAGCCGCACAAGCCCATTCAGCGATCCTCGTTAAAAGCGTCAGGGTCAAGAGAGACAGCGAGATATAGAGAGAGAGAAAGTTCATCTGGATTAGGCTTCGGAAAATGCTGCCAGCTCCGTTGGAAAATGAAAAGAAAAAACGTTGAAAGTAAAAATTGCTAAACAAGTTGCCAGTGCCACACCCCCGATGCCACCTGCCCTGCCCACAAGGCCAATAACAATTATACACTTGGGCTCTCTTTATGGAGCTCAACTCTAATTTGTGTGCTGTCTATTCTATGTGACGTTAATTGCAGCGCATGGGTCAAATATTATGGCTAATGCCGCCTTAACTCCCCTTCAACCACCTTTCCGTGTGCTTGTGTGCTTGTGTGTGTGTGTGTGTGTGTGTCTGTGTGCCATTTAGCACCGTTGGCGAAACAATTTAAGAATGAGAATACGCTCAGTCCACTTGGCATACTTCTGCCCCCTCCCACTCCCACTCCCAATCCCATTCCCATTGGCAATCCCATAAAAGGAACAGCCCAGACCCAAGCGCAGCGGGTTGCATTTATGGAAAAGAGCGTGCAAATTGGGGTTGGGCTTAACCCAGCAACAACAACAATAAATGACAATAAGAGCGCAGTTCAAGTGTCAGCCGTGGCCTCTTATTGTCACGCGTTGTCGTAGCCCTGGCCCCTGCTCTCGTTGTGGCCCCAGCTCCATTCGATGCCCAAAGGAATGCCTCCGCACACACGCGCCCATATATGCACACACACACACACACACACACACGCATAAATATGGTGGCATTTCCGGTGCTCCGGATGGGCGCCCCAATGTGCTTCTGGCATAAATTATGAATAAGGCAAGAGGCGCGTGTTCTGTATGTTGTGAGTGTGTGTGTTCTGTATGTTGTGTGTGTGGTGTGTGTGCGTTTGTGGTGAGCGAAATGAAGTAAAGCAGCGACCAGAATGAAATGAAAGGGGGAGAAGGCAGCATGAGGCAAGCAAAACAAGTAAAGTAAACTACTTTCAATATAGACGAAGCTTTAATACACTTTGTGCCTGAAGAAAATCACGAGCTGACGGAAATCAAGTCTCTTATTTATATTTTGGGTACCACATTTCAAATATCAAGTGGTTGCATAATAAAAGAGCTTGGAATTAAACCTGATTGCTAAAATTTTACTTTTCCAAAGGAAGTTTGAGCTAAGCTGCAAAAAGTTGATGGTTCAAACCAACTTCTTGCTATTAGGTTGCGTTCATGAATCCTGTTTTACTATACCTTGAGTCCAGGCTCGAACCTTGATAATTGATTTATAATCCAATGGTTTCTTTGGTGCTAAGTCTCAAAACGCATCGAAACCAAGTCATGTCATTTGGTACGGATTGAAATTCCGAGTTCAAACCGGTTCGCTTTAAACCGGTTTGCTGCCTTGGCTTTAACAACTGAACTCGGGACTGGTTAAGAAAGGGAAATGCCCATTTGCCAGGCCACTCAAAGCGAAAAACTGTCCACTTTTAGTTATACACACAGCATACAGCAGTGAGAGAGAAAGGGAGCGGGAGCGGAAGAGGGAGAGGGGCAGATGGCATGAGGCCGCAGGACATTGGTTGGGGGTGGGGCGGGGTGGCAGTCAGGCAGCCGCACAAAGCGGTTGCAAAGCAAATGTGCCTGGGCTGTAGGCAACCACAAACGAGCTTGACTTCGTTTGGCTCGGTGCGAGAAAGAGCTTCAGCTTCAGCTTCAGTTTGTTTATAGTATCTCAATAATTAATGAGCTCTTAGGAATTTTTGTGGCATACGCAGGCAGAGGCGCAAAGGAGTCGCCATGTTGAATGAAGGAGTGGAGGAACGGAGCTGGCAAGGAACAAAGTCAACTGCCGTCTATCGCTGAGTTTCGCCTTTGGCTGTCGCTGAGTTGCCACTGCGAGAACTTAATGTACAAATATAATTTGCCGCACACCCAAACACTTATGTGGCCACCAAAAGCGACGTTACCAGCAGGCGGAATGGAGTACCCCTAATGGCAGCCAGTCAAACCAGCATTCAGTTTGCCCAACTGCGCGACCCACATTCGCCCAAAATGCTGGGCTACAAAGCTACTCTATTAGTTAGTTGGTCGGGCAGCCAAAGGAAACTGTCTCCTGTCTGGCACTTGTCAGAGTAAGAGAGAGTTCATATTTTATGAATATAACCATATTATAAGGCGCGCTGGTCGACAAACAGCGCCACAGCTGGCAGCTGAGGGAGAGCAGCAGCACAAATGAGCGGGTGAGCAATAGCAAAGGGCACTTCAGTCAGAGAAACACATCAAAGCATTTGACAGACAACATGCAGTTCAACATGTCCGAATGGCTAGTCTATCCAAAGGGTGATACGACTTTGCGATACCCTGATAAATAACCATATAGTGTGGCAAAGGTATGTGGTTGAAGGAATGCCTTAAGCTGTGGTCTCAGCCTTCTCTTTCCTTTTTCAATCCTTAATACTTTCTACTCCCGTTTCATATTTGATATATCCCTTCTACCTTCTACAGATGCCTTTTCTTAATATCTCCTCCCATTGGCTATATTCTTCTACATATGTCCTCTTATATATATATTCCCTTCTCATATGTATTTTTACAGCTGCCCTCTCTATATATCTCCTCTCATGTGGTATATCCTTAGTACCTTCTGCATGTGCCCTCTGCGTATATATACTTTCTTCTACTATATCTTTCTACATCTCTCTTAATATACCCACCGATCTGTTATATACATCAGCAGCTGCGCTTTATATATATCTATATATCTTCTTCAGCTGCCCTATCCTAGTATCTTCTCACATCTTCTATATTCTTCTACAGCAAGCCAGTCTAAATATATCTTTCATTTCCTATATACTTCTATATCTGCCCTATATCTCTATATATCACATCCCTTTTTATATATCCTTTTACAGCTGCCCTCTTCATATACCTGCCCCCATTTGCTATATCCTTAATACCTTAATACTTAATACTTCTACGACTTGCCTTTTACAGGGTATATTACAATTTCAAAAACAAAAAAAGAGCACAACGCTAACATCTCATTATTTATGCATTTGCGACGCTTTTAGCATAAACCTCGTTACACTACGAAGCCCTTACCCCGCCCCAATCCAGCTTCCCACTCATTTGAGCTTGCCTTTGATTTGCTTAATTTGTAAATGGTTGGGTTGATGCAACGTTGAGCAGATCCTTTTACATGGCTTTTAAACGCTTTCGCTGGCGCGAAATGGTCAAAGGATGTGCCGCATAAAATGCGCCAAGTCCGAAAGGACATTAAATGTAAGAGGCATGCAGTATTTATGTGTGTATGGAGTTGTGTGTGTTAGTGTGTGTGTGTGTGTGGGTGGCTACATATGTTTTAGTGTAATAAAAAACAGAAAAGCATAACAACAGCCAACGAGCACACACACACTAACACACGGCCGCACACTGGTTGTGCATACATATTTTATAGCATATTTTATAATCTAATTACCGCGCAATATCGTCCAAAAATAAATGATCGCACAGCTGGGACCACGAAAGTTCCTTAAGGGCGGGGCGTGGCTGTGGGGCTGAGTAGGGCGAGGTGCGATGGGCGGGTAGGTAGGGGGCATAAAAATGCCACAAAATTAGCTCGACGCGTTTGGCATTAAAAGCGACGCCCGAAGCGTGCGGCATTAAAATAAATTGCACAATACACGCAAGCACACACACACACGCACACACACTAGCAAACACGCAAGCGACAATAATGCGCCGCACACCTAACAAAATCGGCAACCTAACGGCCCAAGGACCTCGCATTCAGCTCTACCCAATCGACCGCAGGTGTCGACGCTTTCAACGCCTTTTATGTGCGATCCAACCCCTCGCTCCCTCCCTGCCCAGGCAAAAGTGTCATATGGAATAACAACAAGAACAAAAACAACAACTACCAAGTCGGAGGGGCTTCTCTGATAATAACAAAATACAATTTAACGCATTGGCGGCTACTTAAAAAGCGTCGCATGGCCAAGCGATAAGGCGACGAGCAGCGGATTGCTCCAAGCTGGCGAAGATTGTCAATTGGGGGTGGGTTTTGCTTGTAAGGGGGGGAGCTGCTGCTGCTGCTGGTGGTAGTCGGTGGTGGCTTTGACCAAATGAATGTTAAGCAGTTGCGCCTACAAAGCAGCTAATATATGTATTGTAAAGGCACGTGCTATCCAAGCGGGGCAACAGTTTAACTGCCATTTGACAGGCAATACACACACACACACACACACACACACACACAAGGACTCATCACAACTGTATTGAAGTGGCTTACAGTTTGGGCGACATTGTGTTGAATAAGTGAGTGCTGTGTAATGCGCATTATCTATTTTACAATCAACTGACAAACAGGTTCTAAGCTTGTCAAAGTTATTAAAAAGTATGGAAATAAATACAAAACGAGAAAGTACGGCTGTCTTCGGCACACCGAACATTAAATATCCTTGGAGACATTTGCCTTACGTTTTTGAAGATATCTGAGCATAGGGAATGCAGAGTTTGATGAAAATATCTTGGAAAAGTGAATATTTTGCCATGCAAACATTAATTTTCGACTGATACAGCTATAGAATATAGTAGTTCGATCTTGATAAGCAGCATAGTTTAACTAGTAATCGTTTATATGCCAGCTATATAATGTAGTGGTCCGATCCGGCCGGTTCCGACATATGTACTGTCTGCAACAGAAAGACGCACCTTTTCAAGACGATTGCTTTTAAACTGATAGACTAGTTCACAAAGAAACAGGCCGACGGACGGTCGGACGTCTATTGCTATATCAACTCGGCTGTTGATGCTAATTAAGAATATATATACTTTATGGGGACGTCTCCTTCTAATTATAATACCCTCTACAAGGGTATAAAATTGTTTATAAAAAAGTTTTAAAAATGTTATGTAATTTTTTTCTATATCGAAACAATCAGCTGACATTTATTTATTTTAGTAGCAAAGTCGTGCCAAATCGTGCAGTCTCTTAAGTGGATGGAACAAGGCTTTGCAAAAAACAAGCTGCGATTAATATGATGAATATCTGAATAATTAGTCAAACCTTCAATTCACGAGGGTTAAATCGAATACAAGAGTTGTATTCTATTAACCAACTGATGAATGCCAAGCAATAGAAACAAACAATACAACGTTTATCAATATTTACGCTCTCTAAAAAATTGATCAGATAAGAAAATATAATGCATTTTTTAAAGGGTTAAATCATCTGCCTGACTGACCGCGTGCTGTAAAGGTTAAAGTTCAGGTAACTTGAATGGGGGCAATTTAAAATTCATAGGGTCTATATCATTGCCATTGTTGATATCTACTTAATATGCATTTTCAATTGTTGTGCTAGCTCACACACACAGACACACACACACAGGGACAAACAGAGACACACACACAGTTGGAATAAGTGAAGCGCGTGCACCTTGAAGCGTTCAATGCAAACAATACAATGGTATACATATATACACGCACACATTTGCATATATATATTTATTTTATGTCTCATCTATTATACTATACAAGAAATAAAGTGCTAAAGGAGCAGGATCTAAGGAAGAGGGAGAGGAAGAGGGGGGGCGGGGGGCAGTCACAAGTAGGCATCAAGTAGAAAACTGCACAATAAAACTCAATGCGGTTGATGACTGCTTTTTATGCCAATGACAAACACGCATACACGCACACAAATACGTACACACACACGCACTGTGTAGGTGTGTGTGCGTGTCTCTTCACTCTCGCCAGCATTCAACATTTATTGGTCTATTTTATGATCCCTTTTGATATGTACTTAAAGAAAATTTTACATTTATTGGTTTGACAAGCGCAAACAACGACAAGCAACAACAACAACGAGAACATCGACAACAACGTTGTTCTTTGGGTTCAAGGCGCAACTATAGTTATGGCCGACTGTTGTCCTGCTTTAGGCCGTCAGGAATATGATGGGTCAAATTCTGGTCAATGTCTTGTGCCATTTTCGGTTTGTAATCTGCTCATTTGCTTATAAAATTATTCACCTCATTTGTTGCCCCTTTTCTGCTTGCTTGCACCGAGTCGCCACGACCCGAACGGGCCCCAGCCCGGACCTCCCCCCCCCTCGCGGCACCCCAGCTGCCTGCTGCCTTTGACAATGTTTGGTCATTTGATGAATTATGGAGATGGTTTGGGCTGCCTTGGGCATCTGTTTACGGCCATTTTGTTGTTTTGTTGCCAAGTGGCAACGCACGTAAATTGTGGCCCATAAAAGTTGAAGTGTGTGTGCAAGTGTTTCCCCCCTCGAAAAGGCGTCCCTCAGCACGGAAACGTTTAATGGCCAATGGCAATTACAATTTGAGGCTGTAGCGAGTACTCGAGGCTGGCAGTTCCAAAGGATTCGCAACCTTCTTGAGCCACTTGACGGAGCAGCAGCAGGAGCACTCAAGTGTCAATTAGATGCACTTCTCTTCATATATGGCAATGGCACAAGGCAAACCAGCCAAGTCACAAGCCTGGGCCTGGGCCTGGCGTCTCTTTGACCTTGGTAGTTGCTTTAAGTTCAACCCTCTTTTAACTTCCGAGCTGCCGCTCCCTCGACCAGCTCCGCGCAACCACGTTCAAGTGTAGTTGACGTCATGATGAAGCAACTTCCTGTCGTTAAAACCGCACCGCCCTTCATTTCATCTGTTCGCTAACAATTTGCAAACGTTGCGACGTGCGATGTGGGCGTGGCTGGCCATACATATTGAGCTGGTTAACGTCTTCGTCTTGCCTGGTCTTATAGTTCTTGTTGTGGCTGTTGTTGTTGTTGCTGGTGCTGGTGCTCTCTTATATTTCGGAAGCTGTGCTGTAAAGCAAATTAAATCAGCGCCATGATTTTCTACATTTAGCTCATTTGGCCGAATGGGAAGCGTACATATACACAAATATATATATTTTTGTGGTCCATGCGGCGTATGAGTAATGAGCGTGTGATGATTGGACAATTGGGAGCCCTAATTGGGTCAAACATGATATATAGCTGTTTGATTGTCTATATAAATAAAAGACTTTTCCCTGACTGACTCAACTGTGAACAACGCACGGTCTAAGCTATAAGAGATACGCTTCGAAGCTTTACAGAAGTTTCTCTGCGGGTTAAAAGTGAGTCTAAAGGAGTTTTGATAAATTCAGCTCGAAAATGGGGGAAACTGGTAGTCAAACTTTGTATAAAAAACATCAAAAGCAAAGTAGCTAATTAATTGTGATTTTCAAAAGCAACGCATCGGACTAACAAGCGAAAAGTCGCTGGTTCAAATGCAGCAGCACTTGTCAATTTTTCACATAGACAGAATATTAATAATGAATTAAAAAACAACAAAGGAATGGAATCACGTAATAATTTTATTGGCTTAACTAAAAGGCACGCTGAAAAAATCACGACGGGAATTGCACTGCAATTGCACTAAAAAATATAACATTTAATTCGCCATTTCATGAAATACTTCAAATTATATGTCTACGCACCTTCAAAAGAGGAAACAATTCTTCAACTTCACGACTTTTTGGTGTTACTTGCCCTCTATCTCTTTCTCTCTCTCTGACTCTCTCTTTCTCTCAGTCTCTCTGTCTGTCTCTCTTTTACTCTCTTTGTCTCGCCCATTCTGTAGTATTTATTTCCTGTTGCTGTTCTTGTTAGTTAATTGCCAAGAAAAATACCATTCCTTGTAAAATGACTAAACAAAAAAAATTAAATTAAATCAAATAAAAGAAAATACAAACATTTTCTTCATTTTGTGTATGTGTGTGTTTGTGTGCGTGTGTTGCCGAGAGGCAAAGTTTTCTGTGTCTTGTGTGTGTGTGTGTGTCCTGCGTATCCTGTTATGCCATATCACTTTGTATGCAACCGTCGCCTCGAAGCGTATCAAATTGACGCATTGATGCGGAAGCGGCGATTGCCACGGCAAATGGCGGCTGCCAGTGGGCGGCGTGTGGCAAATGGCGGATGCGCCAAACGGGCCACAGACAATGAGAGAAAGAGAGGGAGAGATAGAGGGAGCTTGTGAGGGGGTCACATGACTTAGACGCCAATTTTTGTTAGCTCAATGGCCTAAACACAAAACGCCTTGTAAATTAGTTTGTTGTTCTTGTTAATATTGTTGTTGCTTTTGTTGCTGCTGCTGTTGTTGCATGTTGTGTGAGTTGGCAACATTTTGTTGCTTTTGGCGTTTTTGGCTGTGGTCGAGTAAATTGTTCAATAGCTCTGACAGACGACCCACACGCATATGAGACGCGAGGAGTCACAACTTGGCAATGACAGACAAAAAAGGGCATCATTTTATACAAGTATAGAAGAATGAGCTGGCTTAAATTCACTTGAAGCAGGTTTTATGCTTCAACAATTTTGTGAAATTCAATTTATGTTACCCAAGGACATAAAACATATACCGAATCATTACACACTCACACACACACACACACAGCGTGGGCGGAGATACATGTGTGTATAGTTGGAGCACGTAAAATATCAGTTATAGTCATGCATATGGCTACAACGTGTGCCCCCCGCTGTCCCTGCCCCAGTCCCTGTCCCAGTTCCTTTATTACAGACGTGCAATGACGTAGTCAAAGCGTCAAATGCAGCCAAAAAGGAGCACAAGGGCTGCCATGTCTGTCAGTCCGTCGAAGTCTGGTTTATCCTTTCGTTTTTCATGGCATTGGATGGCAACCGTCACCCGTCACCCGTCCCCCGTCCGGAATATTTCCACCCAAGCAGACGATACAACTTCAAAGTCAAAATGCACATCGCCAAGTTTAATGATAACTTTTAAATAAAAAGGCCAAGCTAACAGTTTGAGCTCTCGGATTGCAGGTCGATGCTGTTGCTCCCGAGCGTTTGGACTGGGCTGGGGTGAAGCCCCATTTGGTTTCGGGTTCGAGCTCGGGTTTGGGCATGGGCTTGGGCGTGGGCTTGGCCAGCTAACAAGTGACACTCACACGTAGCAAACATAAATTTCACTTTATGGTTTGTTAACGAGTTAAATTCGAATACAGTGCAAAACGCACAAAGTTTGTCATTTGCTGCAGGAAGAAAGCAGCCTCGAGCAGGTTTCGGAGGGGCTGGACTCCTTCTCGTAGTCGTCGCAGTCGGTGCTAAACGTGCCAGAGTGTGGAGCATGATAAGTATTATTGTTAATGGTTTTTTAGGTTGCTTTGGGCCATAATTCGTTTTAGTGGAAAACTTATTTGCATGCTGTTCGCTTTTACGCAGACTTTAAGTAACTATTCCGTTTTATTTCAATTACTAAATTTTAAATAATGTACTTAAGAGACAACTTTAAAGCAATCCAAAACAAATGTTCTGTTCTATAATTCATGTTTATTTCAAGAAATGCAACTGTGTTCCTCGTTTGCTCAGCTGCTTTGCACATTTAATTTTGTTTAATTATGAAACGCATTTATAAAGCTCTCCATGAACAGCTCGTGGCTAATCAAACTCATTTGCCTGTTTGTCAAGTATATCCCCAAGGCCTTACCGTTTTAATTTTGATACATTGACATATTACAGCCCCGACTTGCCGAATATATTTACAATAATGCTAAGCTCCTGTTTGGTGTATTATATGGCTATAATCTCTCCATTTCTCCACTCTGTCTTGCTTTCACTGCATTGATTAAACGCTGCGACTGCATTCGGATTTCTCATTCCTGGGCGACTTTGCTCATTAGCGTTTCATAAATTTGATTAAGACAATCCCATGGGTATTTGTTGTGTCTGCCTCTGCCTCTGCCTCTGCCCCTGTCTTTATTTGTTTGTTTGTTGTTGCTGCTGCTGCTGCTATTGCTGTTGGGGCATAGAGCAACCCCTGCAACATCTGTCAAATTAGCAGAGAGCAACCACCAACTGCACGCAATGCTTCTGAATATGGCTACTATATGTGCGGTATGGTAGGCAGGCGAGGGATACTAGGTACAGTCGTATATATCATAAGGTCTTTTACAATTTTGACGCCAGTTTAATTGGATTAATTTGCATTAATATTTATTAGAAGCAAATGCTGAAGGCAGTCAACTGACAGCAGACGACATCAGAGGGCATCAGACGGCAGACCCTCTGGCCATTTAAGTGGCCATTTCCATATCAGGCGGCGAGGACCAAGGACTGAAAGAAGCATTTGCAATGCAGAAAAAGGCGCACAAAATGGCAAAAGGATGTAAAGGCAGTGGCAGTAGTAGTAGAAGAAGAAGCACAAGCAGCAGCAGAAGCAGAAGTAGAAGATGGCGGTGCACGAGCAAAAGGAGCGGCAACAGCGTGGCTAAAATGTGCACTTGGAACTGTCAAAGCAAATATGTCAAACATCGTCGACGTTTGTCCTTCGTCCTCTCGAGCTGCAGCAAATTTTTCTATTTGCTTTGCTTTCCAACGTTGTTTGCGCTCATATTGAATATGTGTGTGTGTGTGTGTGTGTGTCTGTCTCCTGGCGCGACTCCTGCTCCTGATGTGTGCATTTGTTTGTTAGCAAACATGTAAGTTGCCTTTGGCCAGCTACGTGTACGAAATGGGACGGGGTAGGGGAAGGTAGTGGGGAGGGGGGGAGGGTGCGAACGACAGGCAGCTTCCTTCAATCATCTGGCACTTGGCTTGCCCCGAAATCGAAATTTTTCTCGCTATTTCGTCTTCTTCGTCTTCTTCTTTATTTTGCACAATGCAGGGAAATGCCATTCACGAGCTTTTCTCGCTGCCGAATCCTTTTGCGCTGCATTGTGCCCATTTCGGTGCCTTCTTTTTCTCTCATTTTATTCCAATTTTTCTGTATTTTGGCAAATACTTCATACTTTGGGCCATGCCCTATCTGTCCGTCTACCCCCTCTAGCCCCTCTGGCCGTTGTTGTATTTGATTTTTCAAAGTGCGCGTTGGAAATTTGATTTCGCTGCTGCTGTTGGTGTTGCAGTCCCGACTGCTATTGCTGCTGTTATGGCTGCTGCTGCCAGCTTTAGACGCCCTGTCATCCCAAAACTCAATAGCAATCACAGACACACTTCTCAGACGTTCGCACACAACAGGCCAGACGCCATGCATTGTCATATGTGTGTGGAGAGAAGCATGGAACTGCGACAGGATGCAGGCAAATGGCAAATCTCTTGCCTTTCAAGTATCTCACACATACTTTAATTGTCCAGACTTGAGCACCATCTTTCACAAAAAACACCCTGATATTCTGTATACGTCATATATTATATGCCAAATTGATTCGGCTTCATTACCAAATTCTAATAATAAATGACACCAGGCAAGGCTTTCACCTAATTTAACTTAATCCCAGTTACAATAAAGACCTATACCAATATATACGTACTTAATTTGCTTCATTTGGCCATTTCTAACCAAGTTGAACAGTCGGTAAGCCAATAATATAAGCAACTCTGTGTAAGCCTGAACTGCATCAATTGAGGTAACAAATGACAGTCTGCTTATGAACAACTGAGCAACAAATGAAGCATCCATCATTCCAATAGCCACCCAATCAATTATACAAGTTCTTTGTTCCTCTCTCTCGCTCGCTCCCTCTCTCGTTCTCTCTCTCTCACTCACACAATTAGAAGCATTCAATCGGCCATCGTCGGAACCTTTATGGCAATTAGGAGCTCTTGAATTTGCTATATAAGTGGGCGAGCATATCAGCATAAATCTCAAGCCAGCGCACGCCCTGTTGAACTCTAATATAAGCAACAACAAGAGCAAACGCAAATGCCAATCGACGTGCCTCCAGCTGCATTAATAAGCCATGGGCCAAAACGAAGCGAAAACTCCTTGATAATTTTCCCTACTCGTTTTTCCATGTGCAGCAGCATCGACAGCAATAACAACGACCCCGCAAACATAACAGAAAAACATCAAGAAAAGCCAAACTCTAAGCACTAAACATGATACCCTTATCCTGCAAACACTTTTTAATTAATTTTGGGAAATATCTTATAGTCTTCTAAGAATTTCCAAGAAGAAGAAGCTTTGGCAGTAAGTTTCAATTTCAGGGAGATATTAAATTGTATTTTCAGCACGCGTTTGTGAAACAAATTAACTAAGCAAAAATACAAAATGATATGCTTGATTTGAACCAGCGACGATCAGACACCTAAGCCACAAAACATTATGATAGCAAGCTCATATTGAAGCGTTGTATTTCAGTTGTCTATGAATCAAATTAAACAAGTTAATATAAAAAATAGCACACGCTGTTGATTTGAACCGTCGACTTCCCTGATCAAACATTAAACCACACACACTTACGAATCTACATTTGCAAAGTACGCTTATATTATTGACTTGGATGCGAGTTTCTCCTAAACTTTAACCACCATTTCCTACCACTTAGAGATCGACTAAAGAGGAAGCGGTTAACATTTGTTTATTAGTCTATCAGGCTTAATTCTTATTAAATTGTTATTAAGGCCTAGGACCTTATTCGAGACTAATCTTTAGTTAGTTCCGAAATCTATCTCTCGCATACCGTATCACATAGCTGTTAAGCCCAGCTCCATAATAATACTACGAAAATTCGCAGCCTCTCTCTTTCTGTTCGCTGGCAGCAAATCATCATTAATATTCCAAAAGTTGTGGGAGAAGCTTTCAGCACAAAGTTTTGCCAAAACGTAAAATTTTTTACCCTGTTTAACTTGGCGTAAATTGTGCGCTATAATAAAAGCCTGAAGTGCGGGCGTAGGGCGGGCATTTTACCAGGTTTAAGTCCATCTTCAATTAATAATGAAGGTGTTAAATTGTCGAAATCTGTGCGGTGGCGCCACCTAGCGACCTACATTAACCTCACACACACACACACACACACACACACAGCCAAAAATTGGCAGGAAGCGCTGCAACAGCAACAACAACAGGAGCAAAAGCAAACGCAAAAGCAACAGGAGCAACAGCAACATCGCTAGCTAATTAATGAAAATGCTTTGAAATAATTATGCATAATTTTTAGTGTATACATTGAGCAGTTTATGGCTGAGTTATTACAACAGCTGCTGTCGAAAGTAATTAGCATATGACCGAAGGGGCATATTGCGGACTGGAATGGGCGGAAGACGGATGCGAGATTGTGGGCTGGCCGCAACTTTTTGGGGAATGCATGGCATGAAAATGCATTTAAAAATGCTAAACTCATATGGGGAAAGCAGTTTGACAACTCGATTTCAAAGTAAACAAATGAGCGACACACATACACACACACTTGAATACACACGCGCACACACACTCTCATGTACAAGTTGCATTGCACAACATGTTTTCCATTTCGAGTGTAAACAAAATTCTAATACGTAGAACATATTGCTGGAAAATTGCTTTCCTTTCGGCAAAAGCAACAGCAACAGCTATCAGCAATGGCAACTGGCAACTGGGAACTGGGAGCTGGGAACAGGAGCAACTAGGAGAAAAACCGAAAAGCATTGTTAACAGCAACAGGAACCCAAGTAGAGCCTGCAGAGGGGACCAAGACAAGCGGCGCGCGTCGTGGGCAACGGGGGCGGACCATGGGATCAGGGAGGGGAACGGGGGTGTGGCAAACCGAACGAAGAACGTCAAACTTTTGATGTTGCAATTTGTAATTCAAGCAGAAAACGAAGCGAGCAAATTTTTCCCTTTTCTTTTCGTTTTTCTTCTTTTTTTTTTTTTGGCTCTACTGACGAATATGTGAATGGCTAAATGTGTGTGAGTGGGTGTGTGGGTGTGTGTGTGTGCATGAATTCTATTTGAAGACCTTACATAACGTATCAAGTCGAAGTGGAAATGCTCTACAAATGCAAGAATAACATAGTATATATATTTGATATAAATATTTTTTGATTTAAATTTAAATAATTTATGGCCCAATCAGATAAAGCAGATCAGTTCAGCTTATAAATATTAAAATTCTCTATATATGAATGAATATTTAAATAATATTCATATAATATATGTGATCCAATTCAATAAAGTATATCAGTTCTTCATATATATATATATATCTTTTTTAAAGAAATATTCTCAGTATATCAATGAATATTGAGTTCTTGTACAAAAGATTTACGTAATGTGCATATTCATTATTTTAGTTTGATAAAATACTTTGGTAAATAGGTAAAATAGGCGTGTTGCCCGTCCATACGTCGAATCTATAGACCCTCAATATAGGTTTTAATAAAACTCTGCTGCAATTTGTTGTTGTTGTTGCTGTCTGCTTGTTGTTGGGGCATGGCTCGGCGAGTACTCGTAGGAGTTTGCCTGAATTTCCTTCATCACATTTAGCCCGTCGAGTTTTCTTTTCGTTGGCCTCCATATTCTTCCTTTCTATTTTTTTCTTCTTCGGCACATTGTGTGGCGCACAAGCCATAAGAAAACTTTGGCGCTTGAAATATTGTTAAGCGTGGCGTGCCTCGTACCCTGCCAACCACGCCTCCTGATCCGTGTGAGCAACAGAGCCGCAAATAAACAGAGACTGGAGACTGAAGCTGGGCCTGTTGATGGAGGCGACACAGCTGGCAGTCCGCCGAGGCATTTAAAATGTTTTGAAAGTTTTCGATTTGACCATAATCCCGGGCACTTGTTTAGCGGTCCTGTGTCCACAAAAATAAATGCCCAAATACGACTATGTCCGTAAGTACCAAGCACATCTTTTCCCTTCATATTTTTGGGATTATCATTGTTATGCTGTGCCGCCTGGTCGCCTAAGACCCGCCCCTATCATTAGCGTTCGGGCATTAATTGCTTTAAGATTAAGATTGTTGCCTTTTCTCCTCTCACTTTTCTCCTTTTTTTTTGCGCAAACTCAATTGTTATTTACTTAGGATCTAGAACCTGAGTACCTACTTATAAGTAGGAAGCGTCTCGATCGACGACTTTATGCTTCGGCAGCTCTATAAAAAATTGTAAATTGCGTTGAGCGCAGCTGTCGACGACATGTTCACCCCTTTTGAGCTGCCGCACAACAAAAGATCCTAAATTTCTATTTATTGGCAATTTAAGTGCGATATAAATAATTTGGCATTCAGGTAGCAGCAGCAGCAGCAGCAGCAATGGGCCTGACTTTGATGGAGCATGTGAACGATCCTTTTAAAGTAGAGCCTGCATAGATCCCGCTTGCGTAGATAATGTATTATCAATTTGTTAGGGTTGAATTAGCTCAATTTAAATGTTTCGGGCTCCCTATGAATGGACAGAGAATTCACTTTTGTTTGCGGCCTAACCTAACCCTGACGATAGGGTTTAATTGATTATGCACTATTTTTCACGATACATTTAAGGGTGCATCTGTGATGAGGTTCGTTTACTTCTCTAGAGGCTCACGGTGGTGCAAATATAAGCGAGAACTTGCTTTAAATGTGGTGCAAATGGTTTGAAAACAAGAAATAACAATTAGAGGACTTTCTTAAAAATTAAATACATTTCATTTCTTGGTATTCCTCTCTTATTTGCAGCGATTAATTTGGTGTTTATATCAAAGCCTGATGTGGTTAAATGCCAAGCTTGACTGCTTAACGACGCAAATTGAAGCAAAAATTGTATAATTAATTAAATTATTTAATTTGCCTTGTACTAAAAATAGATGCGTATACCGACAGAAAACCTCAAAAGCACCGCATCATCCCCTTCCCAGTGAAATGTAGAAGAACCCAACAAGAGCCGCAAATACCCACCGCAGTCAACAAAAAACCTTGTTAGTAATTGCGGTAAATGTGATTAGAAAGTTTCGTGGAACGTTCTTCTCCTTAGCAATGCTTTCCCCTATTTGATTTTTAGCACCAGAAAAACCAAAAACTTTTAACCTAGACACTCACACACACACACACACGCGCACACTTACCAAGCCGTAAATAGTTGGCCTTTTACGTGCGTTAATGATGTTTTCTCAATCAAAAAGTTAAATCTTTCAGAGCGTAAGAACAAATTTCGCTTGCTGCCGAGGCACGCAAAAATGTGTTGCTACCACTGCAGGACGAAGGATGAAGGGACGCATAGTGAAGGGGGGGGCGGCAGGGAGGGGATCCGTTTGAACAAGGCCTGCGTGTTAAGCGTTTTAGGAACTGTCGCTTTTGGGGCTGTGTGGTTCAAGTTGCGGCTGCCAGCGAATCGAACAAGAAAAGCTAATTACAAGTAGCTAAAAGTTGTGCGTGTTTTCGCATGAATGGTGGACAACCAAGGTAAATGAGGGGCGAGGGAGCGAGGGGCGTCTGATTTAGCACAGGTACAGGGTGTTATGCTTTGGCAAAACACCTGTTCGAAACTGTTTGAAACTTTGATTGGTTTTTATATGATTTTCTTCGTACTTTTTTTTTCTTTCTTTTACTCTGTGGAAGTAGCTTTTAGGCAACTTTCGCGGCGTCTTGCCAAATGTGTCAATAATTGGCCTAGAATTTGAGCAAAGTTTTCAAAACACGCTGCGAGCTCTTAACAAAAATGTTGATTAGATCCCGAACAAGTGGGCGAAGTAAATGCGATTTTACAATTTAAGGTGTATATTGTGTTGAATTAAAATAAGAAAAAAATATTTAAGAATTTTCGCGTATTTCAAATTTGCTTATTTGTTAATCTTTAGAGTGCCGGTTAAAGTATTTATTTAATATAAATTAAATAAGGTAAATTTAATTTTCAGTTGTTGGCGCTGACCGTTTCCCTCGTGCACAGGAATCTGCTCAGCTGCAGCAATTATGAATTCCATTCTAGTTGGGCAACTTTAGTGTTTCCCAACTCCAATTCATTCAGCTATCCATTCATTCATTTATTCATTCATTTTGTGCCCTTAGCTCATGTTCCTGCCTCATCTACCGCTGCTGCTGCTGCTGCTTCTGCAACATTCCAATGCTTTGGAGTTTCCCACTTTGAAACTCATGAGTTTGGCATAAAGTTGTGTGCAAGGAGTTTTGGATCCCTTTTGTGGCATTGCAGAGCCAAAGCCAAACACTTACTTAAAATTTGAACCCCTTTTTGGCTGCTCAAAAATCGTTTTCAGTTCAGTTTTCAGTTAGCTTCACTTTTAGTTCACTTGCACTTATTTTGCGCTTGTTTTTCTTAAGCTCGCTTTAGCTTTCATTTTTATACCCTGAACTCATTGAAAATTTGTAAAGAGGGTATCATGTTTTTATGCCAATGTATGTGACAGACAGAATACATAGTCTTGTTATATATTTTCTTGATCAGGACGACGAGCTGTGTGGAATAAGCTATGTCTGTCTGTCTGACTGTCTGTGTGAATACGTCCCTCTCGGAGCTTGTCGATATCTCGTCCCATTTCCCAACTATCTCTTAAAATTAATTGTTACACTTGGTTTAAATATAAGCAACATGAACCAAACATTATTTGGAAGTTCTAGTTTTGCGATTCGGTATATACACACGTTAGGCAGCTACATTTATGCACTGTACATTTCATAAAGATCGGACAACAAACACCGACGAAAGGACAAAGAGCTAGAATGTTTGTAGCACGGCGCAGGCTGCAGGGTAACTCCTAGTCGAACGCATCCGACTAGAGCACTCTTATTTTTTGTTCTAGCTTTTTGGGAATTTTAATATAAGTAAACCAAGCTATTGCTGGCAGGAATTTGTTGTTTTGCCCCACACTTTCGAGGGGAAAAAAGTTTTTTATCTACGACCAAATAGTTTCTGACTATTTCTCCATCAATTTTATTGGTAATACTTAGACAAAAGTTTGCCCACATTACAGAGCGATATTTGCACTGGGCAGCGGGAGCGAAAGAGCCAACGAGCGAGAGCGAGAGCAAGAGCTAACGCCAAGCAAATCTAGCTGTTTTAAATTAAAGGATTTGAGACGTTAAAGTTTGTTGGCCAAACAATATTCTTGACTATGGCTGGGACTGGGCATTAGAAAAGCGTTTGTGTTTGGTAAATTTGTGCAAACGAACTGCTCCAAACACTTGACAACACACAAAAACTAATAAAGAACTTGCGACTGCAATTTTGTTTTGCTGTGTTGTCTGCCTGTAATTGTAATTACTCTTGGGCCACTGCCTCATCTTGACTGCAGCCCTCTAATTGTGACAATTGAGTGTAAAAGTTGCTAACTTGTAATTATCACTTACAGCACAGCAGCATCATCACGAGACCCCCCACCTCGGCACAAGCTCAGAAGGGGGTCCTGCACACCCACACACCCACACACCCACACAGCTTAATTAATAGATGGAACACACGTTCCAACCAACCAAAATCCGCACACAATGCGCATCTGGCTTTTGCCCCTGCCTCCATAACATGACGCACAGAATTCTCTGGCCGCAATAATAATTTACATTTTAAGCCAATTCTGAAAATGTTACACAAAAAAAGTTTCCATTTTCACAGTTAAATAAAAATTAATTACAACAATTTATCGTCGACGCTGCAACCGCACAACAACTGCAAAAAAAGTCACAAACGCTACGTAACGAATGAATTACAATGCATACAAGCCCCCAGGACAAATATCCCCATCCCCATCCCCATCGCCATCCTCATCCCATCCCACCTCACCCTCACTTTCGCCTTCTTCTGCTTTCGGCGCCCCATAATGTGCGGCTTGTTGTTGTTAAACGTTGCCGGACGTCGCTTCGCTTGAAACTGGCTAAAACGCCAAATGTTAAACCCTTTTGTTAATGCAGAATAATTGCTACGGGTCCGAGTTTCCAGTTCCAAGCTCTGATGTTGCACGGCAAAAAGCACGTCAGAGAGGCAACGGAATTTTCTTTTTTTCTTATTTTTTCTCTCTTTCTCTCGAAATTAGAGCGACTGGCGACCGGGCAAAGTGGGCGTATGCCCAGTTCCGTTTCATTTAGTTTTCAGTTTCCACCTAATTTACCCAATTGGGTAAAAGTGCTTTGTCATAATCAGCCCGGGAGCAGGGTTCGCATATCTAATGAATGAGGCCCAAAACGAACGGGCGGTGTGCACGAGCTGAAGGTGAAGGGGAGGCGCCATAAAGCAAACTTTTCGCTGGACAGAACAAAAAAAAAGTATGAAAATAGCTCCATTGGAATGGGTCTATTTGCACTCGACTCTCCGCCGGGCACATATTTATCGAGTTGCTAATAGGCTGTCACATAATTAGCCTTGTAACAACAAAATCGGCTGCCCAAAAAGGTAGCCAGAGCTGAGCAGAGACAGGGACAAAGACAGAGATGGAGATTGAGCGAAAGGACATTAGCATTAGCCGGGATGAAAGTCAAAGATGCTTACGATAATGTCCGGCGGTGTCGTTGCCAGCGACTAATGCGCTTTTCACAAACCGGCCAAGGATATGGGCTGTTTGGGGTTAAATTTATTTGGAAGGACAATCCAATGCACTCTAAACTGATTTATCTTAGATTTGAGATAGGCGCAAACAAAAATGGGACTTTATAAGGTGATTTGATTTTCTCAAAGAAATAAAAACGGACTCACCTTTGGAGAGCTGTAGAGATTACAAGTTTCGCACGTGTCAGCAATGTGACAAGTATATCCTTGTATATCCTTGACATCTTTATCACGTTACTTTCAAAAATGTTGTTCAAGATTTGCTGCAGATAAACAGAAATTAAAAATAAATTCTTAGAATATAATGTAACATTTAAATTGTATATAAATTTAAGAATATTCTAGTAAATTAATTAAATATATTTATGTACTGAACGACTTTAAAAAATGGTTTAAAAGACAATTGCGAGCATGCCTTGAGATCCTGCATGTTCCCGAAAATAAAACCCAGTTTTTTTTTTTTTAAGCTATTATAGCTTGTTGAATATTGCTGCCAAAAGCGAAGCAACCCCTGTTATAAATTGCCCTAAGGTAGCAAATAGTTAGCATTTACTCGGGTGAAATGCGCCTTCCCAGAGGTGTCATCAAATTACCAAAGTGACTTTGAAAAATTGTGTGAAAAATGAGTTCAAAATCGCATCCCAAAGGCCACATACCTTCCCCTGCCCAGGCCAAAAACAGTTGGTATTAAACCTATTTTGCATGGCTGTTGCAATTAACGTGGCCGAGCAGCAGCTGCAATCAGGCAATAAATATTCGATACGGCGCAATGCGAAACGAGGCGGGGCGAGGCGAGGCGATGATTATTGTTTCAACGCCTCAATAATTCGAACAATTTTTTAAAAATCGCTCACAAAAAAGGCAACAAACAGTGCAAGGATTCAGGATCCATAAAACGAACACACGGGCAAATATTTGTTGCCGCTGGTCAAATGCAAAATGCAAACGCAGACCGCGCTGTAAGTTGGCCAACGTGTGTGTGTGTGTGTTGGTATGTGTGCGTATATATGTTGGCAGGCCATGTTGCTGGCTATGCCAATGGCCAGTGCTAATTGCCAATTATGGACAAATGCGTTCGTGCGCGAAATTAAATTAACCCCTTTTTTGTTTGACACCAGCCGCCGCCGTCGCCCCTGCCGCCGCCGCCCCTGCCGCATCAGGACCGCCAGCAGCACTCACATTCCCATCCTTCAGCAAGTGCAGTCCTCAATCGCTTGTTGCCAAGTGGCCACCATGTCATCAATCAGCACAGCCACGTGACACGGACAAAACATAGCTACGCGATGCGCAAATATGAAATATATTTATGTCCTCACAACCATTAACTGACCAAGTCGAGGGGCATATGCAATAGCTGAGGGGATATGTAACAGCCAGAACACTGTCTTGATATATAAAATAATGTGCACATTAGAACAGAACAAATATTAAATGATCTTATTCAATTGATCGCTAGCAAGCAATTGGGCTACTTTAAAATGAAGTTCTTTATGGTTAGGCACATAAATTCCATCATTTTTTGTTAAAGTTTCAAAAATATACATTTATAGCAAAATGATTTAAGCAATTCACAATGAACACCAAAAAGACCATTAAAAAACCATCTCAAAACAATTTCGAAGTTCATTTTCACTCATCATCTCTATATTTTTCATTTCATTTAAGCCCTATAAACAGTTTAAGCCCGCATTTAAATGATTCGTCTCAATATTATTTACAAATATAAAAAAATATACATGCATATATATTTTTTCTTCCTTAGAGCATCTTTTAGTCAGCTTTGGAAATCTCTTAGTGGAATATCTTTTCTCGTTTTGCCTGTGGTCTACTGACAATGTACACATCGTCGTGCAATTATTAAAAATTGACTGATTGGCACGGTTATATGTATGTATATTGGCGTAAAAAACAACGAGCAGATAAATATACAAAAATGTAAAAAGCAGCAGCTACAAAAAAACAAAAAAAAAAAACAGTTAAAAACAAGTCAACACCCAAATGAGTTAAATGGCGAACTGAATCGAACCGCATTCAACCACATTACAAGCGCGCATTAAAAATAATACAATTTTGAAACTTTCATAAATAGCGACTGTCATTGCAATTTATTTAATTTTTTATTTACCAGCCATACGCCCACACAGCATACAGCAGCTGCTGTTTTTATGAGTTTTCATTGAGGCCGGGAAAAGTGCAAAAAAAAAAAAAAGAAGAAAATAAAAACACGCGTCGTGTCAGATTTTCAGATGTTCGGATGTGATAATGCAAACAATGAGCCACATCACTTGTTATTTTTGTCATAAGCCAAAAGTTCCCCTTGATTAAAAAAAAAAAAACTGGATAAGTTAACCCATCAGTGACAATTTTTGCCACTGAAATGTGAATAGTAGCGAGTGTGTTAAGGATTGTGCCCCAGTGCGAAAATCACGGAAACAAATGAAAAATGCAATAAATAATACTTTAATCCCATTTTATATTCTCGACTTCCAATAGCTCTTTAATAGTTGAATATTTGCTCAACAATTATTATGCAATTTTACTCATATTTATCTGGCTTATTATTGGGCACATCTGTCTCTGGCTCCATCACTTCCTCCTCCTCCTCCTCCCCCTCCGCTGCATTCGAATGCTGACTGCTACGCGGCGATGGCGGACGTAAGACCGTAACTACGTAACGCCCGGTCGAAGCAGGTCTCTGATTGTTGCGCATATTGAGGAAACGATGGCGCAACCTTTCACGTCTCTCACGGTTGCGCTGCTCGATCAGCTCCTCGAAGTTCACTGCGGACATCACGAATATACTTTACACTCGATTGCTGTGAGGTTTCACTGAACACTTACAACTAGTACTACTTTGTCCCTCGTCGGATTCGTGCCTGCGTCTTAATCGTTCGTAGCGCTTGTGTCTAAATAACGAGTCGCCGATTTCGTCGCCGATTGTTATGCCTGAGGTGGACCAGTTCATGGAACTGGTGTGCGTAGTGAAACTACTCGAGTGCGGCAAAAAGAACACCGGCTCCGGCTTATAGGATTCAGACGACCTAACAGACTAAAAGTGACAGCAATGTTGTGTGTATTATCAAATGAATGCCTTAATTATAATTAGGGTATTCACAGTTGCTTGCAAAGCTGCATAAAGTCGACTCGGTGGACTTTGTTTTGGTAGAACTAAACAATACACTCTCTTATTCTCTGGAACAGAGCCCAGTCTAGATATGCAAGGATCGTGTTAAATTTCGTTTCGAAAAATACCAAGTGATTGGAAAAAATGAAAGAGGCCACTTTTGAAAATGTCTCCAAGGACTCGATTTAACTCGGAAAAGCCACTCGTATACTCACAAAAGTTCCATCAGGCTGGAACCTAGAGAGCATCTACCAAAATCTACTCTATGCAGCCAGACAGACAACTGTGAAGACCCCAACTATCTTACTGGTACGTTACTGCGCGCCGATTTCGATTGAACCAATTTGGCCGTGGAATGCTCCGGTGGTGCTGGCCGCTGTGACTCGTCGGCATAGTGTAGCTCGTTGGGAAACACTTCATCCCAGTACTGATCCTTGAGCAGCTCCGGATGCTCCTGATGCATTTCATCCACAATCAAATAGGATACGGTCAGATTACGATCAATCATCCAGTTGAGCTGCGAGCCACTTGTTAATACAATGTACTAAGGCTTTCGGTTATTTACCTCGAAGTCATCATCATCATCGCCAAAGGGATTAATCAAGGACTCGGCCACCTTCAGCCAACCCATGTAGAAGAAAAACTCCAGAACTGTCAATATGGGAAAGTATTGGTCGATCCTATTCTTGACGGTGCGACTTTGCGGATTGTCTATCCACTGCTGGCCAATGACTCTGCATAGGAAGAACGTATATGTGGCCAGTGTGACCACCTGAGTGTAAACCAAAGGTACGCTGACCCAATCGTAGTACAGCAGGAATCCGCACAAGCCGCGGAAGCGGTTCAGCTCGTCGATAATCGTTTTGACCGCATAATCATCCCGTATCTTATTCTCTCTACGGGCACGCATCACAATGCTGGCCGCCCAGACAATCGGCATCCAGTGCTTCGGATAGTACGGAAATTGAAGATCCAGCGTCTCAATGATATCCTTTTCGTTCTCCTGCAGCAGTCCCGCATCAATGATTTGATCGTAGGTGGGGAAACGCATCTTAACACTGGGCGATATCATTGTGAACACAATCACTTGACACAGACACACATAGCGCAGGATTGTGCGCCGCATGGCCCGAGCACGGTCATCGAAGCCATGCACGCTGGAGCTAACGAGCGTCGCTATCGAATCCGGCCACGGTATTGTCGTATACTGAGCCCACCAACGATTCATTACAATCGACACAAAGAAGCCCAGCACAAATGACAACGGTATGAGTGTGGCATGGCTATTACAATACAAAACTACACACTCAAAGCCTCTAAAGACGAGGAGGTGAGCGCTGGTTAGTGCCAGATGATTATGGTAAGTACTCACCTGCGTGCCGTGTCATTCATTGCCGTCCGGTAGCATACTGCCAATAAGAGATATATGAACAGAAACACAAGCAAGTCCAGCCAGACCAGCTTGTAAATGCTGCCGCGCCATCTGTGACAGACACGAAACTTAGGGTTAAGCCCACTTTTTAACACAGCACAGCCTAACAAGAATATACCTGAATAATAAGCGCAAAAAGTTACTAATAACCCTCGAGGTAGCGACGTTAGCTGTGTAGGTGACCGTCATGACTGAACCCGATCAAGTTAGCAACTGAAATCAACCAACAATATTTCAGGCAAGTTACTTTAGCAAACTGAGAAATATGTCTACGCCTGCCGTATACGATACGTTTTCTGAACAAATATTCCGTTTAAATAAATATAATATATTTTTCTACGATTGCAGCAGACATAAAGTATATTGACTCTAGATCAGCATCAAGAACCGAGTTAATATAGCCATGTCTGTCCGTCCGTTCCTCTGCCCGTCTGTATCTTTCAATGCATGCAAACTAGTCTCTCAGTCTTAAGGCTATCGTCTTGATAGGTTCATAGGTTCGTCTTTCTGTTGCAGGCAATACATATACGGACCACTATATCGTATAGCTGACAGGAACGATCGGTTGAAAGGGAGGTTCTTGTATTCTGCTTCTCAAGATTATTTCAATAGTCTCACAAAATCTTGAGAAGGGCATTAAATTTATGACACGCCAAAGATGTCCTTTCTCGTTTTATTTAAAAAGTGCAGATTTGAATATTCTGCCCGACAACTTCATTAAGAAAATGGAATTGTCTTCCAGTCCTTATAATGAAGGTGAGCTAAATATCTTTAGAGGAGCTATTCTTCATTACCAATTCGGTCAATCCGGCCCTAACTTTGTGGAAGGCAGTCCATGCACTCACAAAATGTACTCTGCTCTTCGCACCAGTTCAGTTTACTGCCAAATTTCAGCCTTTATCAAAACGGATTCGATTATATCTATGTTTTTATTACATTAATAAAAAACTTTATTGATATTGATGGAGTACTATAGTTTCTTGGTCCTTAACACATTTTAAATGTGATTACTCTTTGCTTTTTTTGGTAACAAAACTTTTTTCCGTTTGCACTGTACTATCCCTCCGTGAGGGAGAGGACTGGTCACTTGGAGGTGACTGTACCGAGACTGCTTCTGATTGATTTCCTGACTCAGACAGGTGATGCAGTTCGCCCTTAAGCAGATCAAAGGTCATGGCTGCATGCTGCAATTGCCTGGCGTGACGTTCGCGTTCCCGCTCTTCCCGCAGACGATCAAAATCATCCTTGCTGCTCTCACGAGTTGACGGCTCATCCTGCAAGTCATACATAAGCTCCTCTTCGTCGCCCTCGTCCTGGCCGTCTTGGGCGTCCTGGTCGTCATCCATGGGTTCCAAGGGACTAAAATCGAGAAAGGAAACGGACGACGAGCTGCGATGAATATCGAACCGACGTGACGCAAACTTGATACGCAGCTCGTTGCCTTTCACGTACTCATCATCCTCGCCATCAAAATCAGTGAAATCGCGCTCGCTGGTACTAGTTGGTGTACGCTTCGGTATTTGTGAGGATGTAATTTTGGACAGGTCCAACTTGGCGGTGGATGCTTCGGGCGGCGCGTGACGCTGCGACTCGTCTGCGTATGGCAGCTCATTGGGAAAGACCTCGTCCCAGTATTGATCTCGGACCAAGGTCGGATGATCGTTGTGCATCTCGTCCACAATTAAATAGCTAACCTGCAGATTGCGATCGATTACCCAGTTTAGCTCAAAGTCATCATCGTCATCGCCGAAGGGACAAATCAGTGTCTCGGCAACCTTAAGCCAGCCGACGAAAAAGAAGAACTCAAGTGTACTAAAGACTGGAAAATAATAGTTGACAATATTCTTTTCGTTGAACTCGATGTACTTCTTTTCGTTCATTTCGATGTACTGATGACCGAAAATGGCAGCCAGAAAATATGTATAGACTGCCAGTGTGACCACCTGGGTGTAAACAAGTGGCACACTGATCATATCGTAATGTGTAAGCATGTTGCAGCCCGCCCGGAACTTGTTCAGCTCGTCGATCATGGACTTGAGCGAGAAATCATCCCAGATGCGTCCCTCCTTACGGGCACGCGTCATAATGCTGCAGGCCCACATGAGCGGCATCCAGTACTTGGAATGCTTTGGAAACTTTTCATCCATTTTTGTTATAATTAATGCCTCGTTCTTGTTGAGCAGGCCCGTTTCCACAAAGTAATCATAGGTGGGAAACCTACGCTTGATTCCCGGCGATATCATAGTCAGCACCATGGTCAGAGAGAGGCAAACATAACGCATTATGGTGCGACGCATTAGTCGTCCATGCTCATCCTGACCACGCACCAGGGCACTCACATAGACAGCCAATGGATCCGGCCAGGGCACCGTGATGTACTGACTCCACCAGCGTTCCACAATAATGGCCACATAGAAACCGAGCACAAAGGACAGCGGTATTAGAGCTCCATAGCTTCGACAATATTCCACAATATTTTCAAAAGTGCTGGGTATTGGGTAGGGCGGGATTTATAGGACATGCGAAACGAATGATCGATTTTCCAAACCGTTTGTTTTCATCCCCGAGCAAGTAGCGATACATGAAGGCCATGGCATAGAAAGCGAACAAGAAGGCCAACAAATCTGCCCAAATTATTTTGTAAATGCTTGCACGCCATCTAGCGGTGGCTTTCGAAAGCTATTACAATGCATTTACAATTAACAACAAGATGTGGCTTACCTGACCAGTAGCTTCCAGAAGCAGCCGAAACGGCGGCAGGTAGCTACCTCTGCAGTATAGGAAACAGTCATGTTTCAGCACGTTCTACAAATCGATCTACAAAGCAGGTCGAAATGAATTGAAATCAACCTGGTTAAGGATTTCTGAACATATGAATGACTTGTGGCTTGGCCTACTAAAGTTCCTCAACGGAGGCAAGCGAAGGTCTACTAAGTTATATTCCCAAAATTGGATTCTAAGCAAAAGTCAAGGCAGCGGAAGCTATTGCAACTTTAAGCTTAAAACTTAATACTAATACTACTTATAACCCTTGTCCAAGTCTAAATTTTCTTCTTTATTATTAACAAGTATAAAAACCAATGTGTCTTAATTGGCCTTACGAGAATTGCATAGTTGGGCAATATTTAAGAATACTTTTTTTTAGCTTGGTCTGGTAAAGGGACATATATTAATAAATATGTATACTGCATGACTAAATACATGTATATATATTGCATTTATGCAAACGTTTATTAAAAAACATACATAAACAAGTAAGATTGCTATAGTCGGGAGGGCCCGACTAGCTTGCCATCCTCTTATACCTCGCACCCATACTAAGAACTCTTTTCAGAAGGAACAAATTTCGATATTGGTTGTTATCAATTGATTGGAAACGGATCAAGTTATCGTTTACCGGAAACAAACTCGTAGCATGGGCACTAGGAGGACCTACGTTTTAATGTTCCTGGTCTCTAGCTCTTATGGGTTCTGAGATCGATCGGTTCATGCATACGGAACGACGGACATGGCAAACAAGAATATACATATGTTATATACTTTATGGTGTGGTACATGCGTCCTTTCATACATTTACACAAAACTAATATACCCGTTTTCAATGGGTTTAGGGTATAAAAAGTGAAGTAAAACTCATTTATTGTCATTCTGGCGTTAAATGAATTCAGCAACGCAATTTGAGGCATTTAATTTGTGAGCTTAATTATTTAAATTAGATTATTTCTATTTGCTGGCGACAACAAAGGCAATCGCAATGCCAATTTGCAATCTCAGCCACAAGTGCTAGGCATTTCCGCACATTTTCTTCGAAAACTCCCAATGGCCCCCCTCCCATGTCCCCACAATTCCAAAAACATGCTGCTTTGTGAGCTTGTGTGTGTGTGTGTGTGTGGGGGAATTTACTTAGTAGGTAGCTTTGCCAGTCGGTGGCAGTAAAATTTTAATGCCCACACAACGTGAGCTGCGTGATTTAGACCCCCTCGCCACCTCACTTGGCATACGCCCAATCGTATCATGTGCCCTGAGTGAAAGTGTGAAGAGCATTCCGAGTATCTTATCAGCGGAGCGTACATTCGATTACGATTATGAGTATGAGTACTCATACCCGTGTCGTCGATGCTATAGCTCCTTTTGATCGTTTGCCCTATGACTATTACTGCGTAATCCGAAAAGTGACGAATACACTTAGCGAAAAAAGTTAATTGTATTAAATGAAATGGGCATTTGATTCAAAAATAAGAAGATTGCAAGCATTCTTTAAGGGCAGTTTTAAAAGAATTTGTTATTCACAACTTTTAAATACACGTATGATTTTCTTCTTGATCAATTCGCTCAGTGTATAATCCCATATGACGCATAGCCATAAACGGCCGGGAGCGGCCATAGATCGCCTTGGTTTAATAATGCCCGTAATCAGTTTATAGATAATTTAATAGTTGCTAATGGCGAGGCGTTTATCACACATATGAGATATATGTAATAGTGTTTCAGCAACAATAATACAGGCACACGTATGGGTTAGTGAGTCCCCCCTCAAGGGGGTTGTTAATTTGTTGCGTCAGTTTTTGAAGCGTCAACTGCAAAACAATTCAATTTAAATTTGTCGAAGTTCTCACTTCTGATACAAATCGTAATACATGAAATTACCGGACCTGACTGAAATGCTGTCTAGGTATCTCGTTATTATCAGTATATTCATAAATTAAACATTTTATTACATACATACACAGAGTATATACTAATTAAAATCACTTATTGTGCATGTCTTTGACACTTGTGAATGTAAAGATTGCCTTTTGCACTTCAGCAAGTCTTATCTAGGCAGCCAAAGTGAATCAATTAAATTTTAGAAAAACAAAATGGAAATCTAATATAGATTACTGTATAAATGATGATAAAAATACATTTGGAAATAGATGGAACAAGATATATGGACAGAGTTTAGCTATTTTTGGAACTGCATTAGGGAATTGATGGCAATCTATAAATATTATTCAACTCGTTTTAGCTGACCCATAAAATAAAATAAAACAAATATTTACGAGCAAGTTGAAGTGTTATTTAAGAGCTAACTTTAAGACTGCTCTCCGCTCGCTCTCTCACTCTCTCTCTCTCACTCTCTCTCTCGGTCGCTCTCTGCTAACTGATATTGCATTATATTCGCTGCGGCTACTGCTGCTGTGGGCCATATAGGCAAGTGTTTATTATCACTCAGTTTCAGTTAACGTGATTCCGCGAGCGCGTACACAGCTGCAGTGAGAGCGAAGTAATTAAACCGCGTCGGCGTTAAGGCCGAGTCGTCGTCAGATCGGAAATAATACTACCTTCAATACGGCAAATAACAATCTTATCTCAACAACATAAATAACAATAAATGACACTCGAAGTCGGCTGCCAGTGCGGGGCGAGCTGCGGCACCGGCCACAACAACAGCTGAGAGAGTTGATATCTGTGGCACGTAAGATCGTAAACCTGACCAGTCACAGCATCTTTTTCCTTTCTTTTTTTGTTTTACCTGCTAATTTTCATAGGCGCTCTAATTACAAGCAGATTTCGCTCGAACTGCCGCCTCGCCCGCTCGCCCTGACAAGCATTTACCTGCAGCATTTGTAGTTTTTCATATTGTTTACCGTTTGCTCACTTTTCTAGCGGCGCTTTTGTATCTCTTATCAGTATCTGATGCTCGCTCTCTCCGTCTCCCTCTCGCTCGTTCTCTCGTGCTATTTGCTGTCTTCTTATCTTAAAGAACAATTCGAATTCGCGGCTGTAACTCAACGTCCGCCTGCCAGACGCATTTTGAGCTCGAACTCTGCCAGTTGTGTTGTCGTCGTCGGCAGCGAACTGTGAATACGTATCGAATATACTCGTATTCGCACTCATACTTGGAAGTAACACCCATACACCCGCCCCTCCCTCAGACTCAGCCGGCAGAAAGCAAATATTTGGACAGAGTTTGCAGCAATTGCAGCAGTCGGCAACTGTTTAAAAGTTGGTAAGTCAACTAATTAACTATGTAGAAAATAATTTATCATTAGATATACACTTAAAATATGCTCATTATAATAACTACTATTATATAAATCCAACACACACGCGCATAACTCTTCATTCGACATTCTGCCCGCCTCACCTAGACCCACTTAATTATCTTTATAAGCAAGAATATAAAATTTTAAAGAGGAAGCGCAAATGTAAATAAACTGCCTAGAACCAAATAGTTGAGCATCTATGCTTATCAGTTAGGTGGGTTAGTCATTGGATAAGAGGACCAGGCCCAAAACGAATGCAAAACCGTGCCCAACACAGATTCTTATAAAAGAGACCAATTTCCACAAAGAATCAACTTTCATTAAGTAAAACCAGGGAAAGGATACCTCTCTTGCCTCTCTTCTAAGCGTCAACAGTTAAAAAGTAAATAATCAGACTCAAGTAAAACAATTGAGTTCGAACTAGGAACAATGGCCTAGCCTCGATTTGATTTGCCACGACTTGTCTATGATTGCAATTTGAGCTCAATAATTTGTACTGCATTTTATAATAATAATAAAAACAAAAAGCTGGACTGATAAGCGCCTGGGACATGGCATATGTGGTATGGCGATGTCAATTAATGTGCATGATCTTGGCAGCTACAGCTACTGCAATGAATGAACCCTAAGCTAAGACTTAGATGGATGGAATTTTTTATAGACACAGAAACCAAAACGAAACGCGAGGTTTAATGAACCTTTATTCGCAGAGATACCGAAATGGTTCAGCAATATTCGGCGTGGAAGGTGCTAACACGCCGCAAACATCTTACGGCCGATGGCAGCGAGGGTGAGACCAAACTGAATCGCGTCCTGGGCTTGTGGGATCTGACGGCGTTGGGCGTGGGCTCTACATTGGGCGCGGGCGTTTATGTGCTGGCAGGCCAAATAGCCAAGGATCAGGCGGGTCCCTCGGTAATGATATCCTTTGCCATAGCAGCGCTGGCCTCGCTCCTGGCAGGTGAGCGGCAAACGAGCTCCATTCAAATTGACATACTCTTAAATACATCTTCCTGACAGGTATTTGCTATGCGGAATTCGGTGCTCGCGTGCCCAAGGCGGGTTCCGCCTATGTCTACAGCTATGTGTGCATTGGTGAGTTCGTGGCCTTTGTGATTGGCTGGAATCTGATATTGGAGTATGTGATTGGTACGGCCAGCGTTTGTCGCGGCATAAGTCTCTATTTGGACACGCTGCTTAATGACACGCTGAAGGAAACCTTTGCCGAGGTGGCGCCCATGCATGTCAGCTTTCTGGGCAGCTACTTTGATTTCCTCGCCTTTGGCTTGGTTGTGGTCTTTGGCGGTGAGTTATTCGAAGCGATATTTAGTTGAAGTTAAATCCCTTTTCAAACTGATTTCTCTTTTTATAGTTGCCTTGGCCTTTGGCGTGGAGACCTCTGCCATGGCCAACAATTTTGTCACATGTGTTAATATTTTCATTTTGGGCTTTGTCATCATAGCTGGCGCTATTAAAGGTGAGTCTCTTATCTATTCCTACTACCCGCTAAATAATGCATAGTCTCTTCTTTTAGCTGATTTCAGCAACTGGACTGTGGATGCATCTACGAGTGTTGCGAACGGCACCGACATAGGAAATGGCGGTTTCTTTCCCTTTGGCTTCGAGGGCACCTTAAAGGGCGCCGCCACTTGCTTCTTCGGCTTTGTGGGCTTCGATTGCATTGCCACCACGGGCGAGGAGGTGCGGCATCCACGCAAGAATATACCACGCTCCATTCTGCTATCGCTGCTCATCATATTCCTGTGCTACTTTGGCGTATCCACCGTGCTGACGCTAATGTTGCCGTATTATGCGCAGGATATCAATGCCCCGCTGCCCTACGCCTTTGAGTATGTGGGCTGGCCGGTGGCCATGTGGATTGTTACCATTGGCGGACTGGTGGGCCTGCTGGCCAGTCTATTTGGCGCATTGTTTCCACTGCCCAGGGTCATGTATTCCATGGCACAGGATGGTCTGCTGTTTCGCTTTCTGGGCAGGATCAGTCCACGTTTTCAGGTGCCAGTAACGGGCTCCATTGTGGCAGCTCTATTTACGGCTCTCTTTGCGGGTCTATTCGATCTGGCACAGCTGGTTAGCCTGCTATCTATTGGCACTCTGCTGGCCTATAGCGTGGTTGCCGTTTCCATAACCATTCTACGTTACATGGAATACAGCGAAGACGTGGGGCAGTCATCTCCAGCTATCTCCGAGGCGACCTCGCTGACGACGCGAAATGTACGCTTCACCTGGAGCTCCATGTGCACACAGCTCTTTAATGTGCATCGCGTGGCGGAGCCCAATCAGATCTCCACGAGAATTGTGGGCGTGCTGACAACTCTGTTTTGTAGGTGCAAGTGAGGCGTGAGCCTCAGTTATTTCTCGTTGTTAACTTTATTTTAACACCTTGGCCATTTGCAGGTCTGCTCTCCTTAGGTCTTGGAGTGCTACTAATGCAGGCCTATCCCGCCATCAGCTCCGAGCGGCCCTGGGCCTTGACCCTGCTGATTATATTCATTGTGCTGATTGCCGTGGTGCTGTTTCTTACCTGTTTACAGCCACGTGAGGCACGGAGTCGCCTGTTCCGGGTGCCCTTTGTGCCGGTGGTGCCGGCGATTAGCATCTTTATTAATATCTATCTCATGCTGCAGCTGGATAGCTGGACTTGGATACGCTTTGGTGTCTGGATGATTGTGGGTGAGTCGCCCGCACAGTTGTCTATTAATTTGCATGTTGTAGCCTTTGACTAATGCATGTTACCTTAAAATTGTACTACTAACCGTAATGCCTTAGGTATACCCATATACATTGCATGCTGGTGTCTCTATGACATCAAAGATCCAAAAAAACGTAATCCCGAACGTGTTGCGTTCTACCAAGCATTAAAAATGCCCAAGGAACTACCCTTGGTCGGTAGCAATGGCAATGGCTACCTATCCAAGCAGAGCACACTTACGAATGAAACGCAAATTGTGAGGAATTCCAGCAGCTTGGATCAAATACAGAATATGAGCGAGGTTTTTGAGGACTTGAAGGAGCACAAAAATGCCAATGGCAAGATTTTTTATGTGGAGGATACAAAGAGCGTACATTCCAGGACTACGCTGAGCGCCAACGAAGCTGAGGACGAGCACTCTGTCATAGCGATGCTCGACGATGTGCTAGATGCGGAGGATTCACAGCAGCAGCAGCTGGACCAACAGCATATATTTGCGCGTAACTTTAGCATCGATTCGGAAATGTATCCCAGTGTGATAGAGACCACCATTGTGGCCACTGTGCACAGCAGCAGCAGCGATGATGAAGTTGCTAGTCAGCGATCCTTGGATCTGTACAGGCGCGAGGAGTGCAAACAGGCAGCCAGCGAAATGCTGCAGGAGTTATTCGACAGCGACGCCTTCTACGAGCAGCTACAGGCGGCGAGGATAGGCTTAGAGACAGACAAGCAGCAGGCAGAAGAAGCACAGCTTACGCCAGCCCTGCTTAGAGCTCAACTCAAGCGAGTTCCTTCCGTTGGCTCAATAGCCTCGCAGGCTTCGGTTGCCTCTGCCGTAGACGATCCGTTGCATTCGGAAAAGTTTAAGAATCGACTAAGTCATCTAATATTGAATCCGAATGCGAACAGAGCCAAGCGAAACGAAGAGCCGCCGCATCTGGCGGCGACAGGAGACGAGAAAGAGAAGCCTGCAAGGCCGCAGCTAAAGCAATCGAAAAGTGAAACCGATGTCCGCCTGCTGCTGCTGAAGGCTATCCGAGAACTAAAAACGGACAATGAGGAGGCGAATGCAACTGAAGCTGATAATAATAATGGCAACAGTAACCGCAATGCTAATGCCAATGGTGATGAGGATGGTGCTGTGGCCACAGCGCCTGGAGCTGGCCACATACCGCGCGCACCGAAATTCGATCCGGTTTTGTATAGGACCATAAACAGCATTAGTTTGCACAAACAGCGACCCAGTTTGAGTCGAGAGCTCGTGGTGGATGCCAAGAACATGGAGATAACTGCAGTCAAGCCTCCAGTTGACTCCACGCCCATCGTATCCGCAACCGCATCAGAAGCAGAAGCAGGAGCAGAGTCAGAGCCGGTGCCATTCAAAGCGAAATTGGAGGCCATATTGCAACGAGGTCCCTCGCATCGCCTCCAACAACGTCCGGGAGCGGATGTGGTGATGCGCCGTCGGCCGCAATCGGTGTACGTCGAGGAAACGCCAATTGAATGAGCCAAGCCAAAGATGAGGGTTGAAATTCTCGATTTTGTAGCATACTGTAAATGTAGCTACCGTTTCTGCTGCACACTCTAGTAATCTGTAGTAATCAAATGTTGTAGTAGATGTAGTTGCATTTCCTGTTGCTATAGAACGGTTAGCTAGTTACATGAAGGCAATACTAGATGATAAGTGCTTAGTTCTACAGCGGAAAACGCGTGCAATTCGATTGCAAAATTCTGAAATTGCGAAGTTATTGGTCTGCGGCTGTGCCACAGGGCCAATTAATTGAAGCGGAAGGCACTCGAAATCTGTTGAATGCAGAGCAAGCAATTGTAGATACATTACGCGAGGGCTAGTAATAAATAACTGGGTGCTTAGCTCATGAAGAGTATCCAATAGAAAGAAAATATTTGTATCAATAATTAGACTAAGTAAGCATTTTAAACACTTGAACTTGAAACGCCTTTAAATCGATTATTAAACCCTATCGAGCAACGAATATGAGAGTTAGGATTTAGTTTTTCCTAGAGAAAACTGGTTTTTATTATAAACCTTGTGATATTAACCAAAACAATAAGGGAAGCAAATGTTCCAAAGAATATTAGTGAAACGAGTGTCGATACAACTTATTCGCACATATTATGATAAAACACTCCCAGGGATTATTCCAAATCAAGCAATAAAAAGCAATCTACATATAATTATTATAATAGATCAAAAATGTAGTCTAAAAGAATGGTATTATAAACGTAAATCTATTGCATGTGCATGATAGCTGCCAAGTATTATAATTGTAAAAATCTAATCCGATCAGTTCGATTTTCAATTACCCAGGTCTATCCATATACTTTTTCTATGGACTGCCCAATAGCTATAGAGAAATGCGGAGACAACGCGCCGGCTGGCAGAAACTCAAATATTCTGAACACTTTTAAGACCCAACAACAACATCAAAGAACCTGAGGGCAAAGAATAGAACACAATCGAAACATGATAATTAATACATAGATGTATTATGTATTATGTCCTAAGCCAATTTGATAAATGTGAACAATTTGTTGTTATAAATAAAGATCTAGTTGTAATTAATAAAAGTCAAACGCTTTACCTATTTACTCCATAGCCAAGTGGATCGGCATCCATTTGGAAATGTCGAGAGCAACTGCAGCAGCCGCTTCCGGAGTGGAGAGCGCAGAGCCCAAGACGATCGTTAGTTTATTAATAAGTCATGAATGGATCGTCATTGTCGTTTAATTCCCGAAGGCCCTGTCTTCTGACTGACTTTGATAAATTAATTCATGTCCGCTGATCGTCTACAGGGCAGAGAGGTGGAGAGCGGCTAGAGAGAGAGCGTGTGCCAAGAGACTCGTACAGTTGTTCATTCCCCTTGCCTGACATTGATTTTGATTAGACTGAAACATCCCCTGGGCCGTTCGGGCCCTTTCCTTTGCCTTTGCCTTTGCCCTTCCCTTTCACCCAATCGATTTGGGGCAGCGCTGCCTGATTTATGCGCTCGTTTTCTGGGCATTTCTCTGGTCAGGTTGATGAGGCCAGATTCAAGATTCCAGATTTGTATAACCACAACTGGCGACTCTTTGGCGTTGTTGCTCCTTTTTCTTTAGGGGGATGGTCTCGATTTTTGTGCTGTGTAAGTGTAACAAATTGTAATCGTATTTGCTGGCACCACTCACTGAATACACTGAATGAATATCTTTCTGTCTGGGGGCGTGCCTGTGACCCCTCTCTATCCCTTCCTCCTTCACCACAGCTGCCCGCTCTGCTCTGCTCTGCTCTGCTTTATTATTATTAACTTTGTTATGGTGCACAGTAGTCGCAGAAGTCTCAGAAGTCTCGCTAGTCTCATAGCTTCCGCAATTCCCCTTGCGCTGCGCCCCCTCCGACTATTTCCCTGGTGGTGGGTTTTCGGTTTGTTTTGTCCGTTTGCCACACTTGCTGTCCGCCTCCCCTTTATCTAGCCAAGCGACCAAATAGTTTTATGGCATATTTATGGGCGCCAAAACTTAAAGTCAGTCTCCGGGGCTAAGACTTTAAGACAGTCCACACACGACTCTGTGACAAATTGCACAACCAAAACCAAAACTAATTAACAGAGCAGCAAGCGCATTATATTCAATAGAGGAAGCAACAGCGCGCCGAACACTTTTCTATATACACTATCCATCTGTGAGGGGATTGTGGAATATTTTTGGAGTTCGAGTGACTGAAGAAATACGCTCAGACTGCCACATAACATCCCACATTTCTGAATGTTTGGAAGTCTTATGAAGGCTTTAAGAGTTTTTAAAGTAAACAGCTGGATTAGAGTTCAACTGTGCTCGGCCTAAACACAAGGAAAACAAATCTATATACTATTTACATTATTAAGCAGCATATTGTCGTTATTAAGCAAACAAATTCGAAAGTTCACGAGAGCTTTCAGAGCATAATAGCTGGATAAAAGTTTCCCCCTGCTTAGTTTTAGCTGGAGTTCAATAAATCTATGTAATATATATAGTATTTAAAACATTTAAACAAGTTAAGCAAACAAGCATAATAAGTTAATAGTTGGATTAAAGTTCACGTGCGCTGAAATTTAGCTTGTGATAAATAAATCAAAGCACTCTTATTGAGAAAGCTTTACAAATATGCCCGATGCCTACAGATATTTTAAAAACATAGGTATTTCTTTAGGCTGCCGCACACAAATTTTCAGCTAAATATTGATATTTGTATAACATATAGAAGCCCTATGATCCGTTCCATAAAATCAACGCCAAATCTGTAAGGGTATATACACAAATGTAAGCTTTTGGACTGAGCTCTAATAACATTCCAGGACCTATTTTGTTTTTTTCTTAGTATTCTTGTAATATTTTTGTTTGAAGTTAGTTAGTTTTGCTGGCCAAAGCGGCTTTTCATATTCATAAAAATTGCGAGTTTCCATTTCCTCCGCATTCAGGAAAAACATAATCCGCTTATAGTCGCTACAAATGCGTATTGGACTCTGCTTGGACACAATTTTCCCTTTTTCTCTTCTATTATGGTTTTTTTTTTGTTCCGAAAATTAAAATATGTGTGTAGTTGTAGCCCTAACCAAAAGCGGAAATTGTCAACGTCGGAAAGGCTCAGGTAAATTATAAATACGAATGCGAATGCGGGCTCGTATGCAACCTGCATGGAAAAATAGACGAAGGAGACTCATGTGCGTCGTCTGCTGGTCGGTCTGCCCGGGTTGGTCTGGCCAAAGTCAATGGGCACTCACCAAAAACATTTTGTCAAAACATAAAGGCGGCTGCTACTGTACGCAAAGTGGATCAGTGGATTTGTCGTCCCTATTCGGAAAATACAAAAACTAGTCAGTGGCAACAATGACAACAGCTGCGCGGTTGCAGGTAGTGCAATAGGAAATGGAATTGGACTACCGAAAAAAGGATTAGCATCTGGTTTAGCATTTTGTTAAATCGGCCATGGCCAACGACAAATGCAACAATAAATCCCACCTATGTCAAGGTCTCAACTGCGGTCTGCCCGAGAATGTTGCATGTGTTCAGCACGGATTTGAGGCATGCAACTGAGAGGTGGATCTAGTTTGTGCAAGAGTTGGATTAGGCAGTATTTGTATAGGATTATGCGGTTGGCTTCGGGTATAACTCTTTGATGACTAACATTAGGGTTAAGTGTTAGCAGCTTCCGCTTAAAAGGATTGTGGTATTTGCTCTTATTGAAAATATATAAGAAAGCCCTAGGGAACCTATTTAACAATATCTTCATAATCATTTCGAAAGAACAGTTTTTTGAGTACTTTGCCGTTGTATCCTAGCCACAGGGCCTCCCCTTTTGGAAAAGTTAGCCAACAATTTATTCTATTTGCTTTCATTCTTGGTTAATCATATTTTTCAAATATAATTCACTCCCTATACATTTTTTTTACTTGTCTATTGGGAACTTCTTTTATTTAATTTCTGACTGAAAACAGCAAATTGTTAATCACAATTTGTTTGAAATAAACTATAATTCGCTTGAGCTCTCAGCACTTTTATTGAATCCTTGTGTGCCTGGACCTCAACATAATTGCTCCTTTGTCATTTGCCACAACAGGCAGCAAGAGTCCGAGCCCGAACCCGAACCCGAACCCGAATAAGAACAACAACAAATCAACGAAAGGGAATAATACGGCTCTGATTTTCAACTCGACTTCAATTGATTTTTATGGCCAGTTCGTCGTTTTGGCCTGTTTCTTCGCATTCTTCTCATTGTGCACACAGCTCTCAACATTTCTATATTTTCCATTTATCTTTCCATTCCCTTGGCTTGGCGTTATACCATTTACGACAAATGCTTTGCTTGTCATAACCTTTTTAATTTTTTCGTATCTTGTATCCTAGCTGCTGCTTCTACATTTTTTAAGTAGAATAATATTTACAGAGCACGCACAATAGAGCCAGTGCACCCATCCAGCAGGACTCCTACGACTTGCGCATTGTTTTCACACTGAATTCCTTGACAATGAGCACAATTATTGAGCTCAAGACGCGGCGGGAGTAGGGCAGGGTAGGGGAACACAACTGCGAAGACAGAAGACGTCTCCGTGCATAGAATACCAAGCAACCGAGCAGCCAACCAATTCAAATTCAATTTGCCCCATTATTTGAGGCCCATTGTTCAACTAAAATTCTGGTCTAGGAGCAGACGCTACAATGCACTCGACTCGACTCAACTCAACTCGAGTCAGAGGCAGCGAAGAGACTGCAGCCCAAGTTAAGTGCAATACAAAAGGGCGGCAGATTAAAAATAGCAAAGAGATGAGCACAAGACGAGAGTTACTCGGCCTACCCTTCCCTTCCCTTCCCTCTCCGCACAGATGAGGTAATGTGGTCCAGAGTGCGTTAGTCATAGGAAAGTGAGAACGAAAGAGAGAGCCCGACTAAATGAATGCAATAAGTAAATAACAAAATGTCGTTAGCATTTGTGACTGACACTCACAGCAGCAGCAGCGCAGCAGCAGCGCAGCAACCGAAGCAGCAGAAACTCTGCCAACATCCTGGCATAGAAGACACAGAACCGAATAACAGGACAATGGTAAATGGCAAATGCCTGCAATGGGCTGTTGCTGCCGTTCTTGACGTTCTCTGTCCCTATTCGCTTCGTACTTTGCTCCGAATGCAGCAGCAGCAGCAACAAATACAACAACAACATCAGCAACAATCTCTCACAGCTGTCAACAGCAACAAATTGTGCGCTAAGCTGACATTAGATTTTGCGCTATGCAGAACCGCATGGCAGAAATGGGTCTACTATGATACATGGCCCATAAATGGATGATGGCCCAAAATCATAACGACAACTGAATACCCTTGGCACGAGTATTTACCACAAATTCGAATCGATATATATGTAAATCAACGGTATAATTATGTAATATATAATACAATGGATACTGATTAAGAATAAAAATACTTTATGTCTTTAGGTCTTTCTATGCATTATACATTAAGTAAACAATTTGAATACCCAATGTAAGGGCACGCAAAGGGTCTTAAATACCGCAATGTACTCACTTTTTTTTTCTACTGTTCCTCTCTCTCTCATATATTTTGCCAAAATGTGCGCCAAAAATGAAAAAGCTTTGCACCATAAATTAAACGATTGCGTATTTTACCGATTTTTAAACACAACTTCAACTGAGAAGAACGGAAACACTTTTACAAATGCCATTTAACACAAGGTAATCACGTTAAACACAATGATAACAATATAATTATGTAATTTAATTTGGTTCACTGTCGTTTTTATACACACGCGCTCAGAATACGACCGATCAAAAGAGATGACGCGCACAAACTAAATTTTCGCACTTGCACTAATACAATAACAACCATTCGTAATGCTCGCGTTATGAGTAAGCGCTTTGGATAAACAACCAGGTAACGGGATCAAAAGCATTGTTACCATTGATGCAGTAGACGCAATGGACTTAAAAATTGTTATCCGCTTTGATCGCTCTCTCTATCTGTTGCTTTCTTGCGCAGCTGCAGTCGGCAGTCCAACGCATAACAGAATAATTTATCCATTCAGAATGTCCACTCTCTGGATAAATACTATCCAGTGCAGTTATCCGTGTAATTGCCGCCAAATGCAAATTATATTTTAGCTTGTTAAATAATAAGTGAAGCATTATTATAACTAAGCAGTATTATAACTACTTGATCAATTTGTGGGATAATCAGGTTCTGTTACCCTATATGGATAAAGTCAAATCGAGTCCAACTTTCATAGTTGCTTGCCAATCTGTAGCTAAATATTATAGAACTTTCATTTTAGTGGCGCATTGCGCTGGCTCGTTTGGCAGCCGTATGGAGTGGACCATCAGGACATCAAGTGGCAATCATATTAACTGGGCTTAATTGTCAGCGCACAAGCGCAGAACAAGAGTCGATGGCAGTGCTCGGGACCGGGCCGCAATTCCCAGACTGTCCAGCGGCAGCTGCGGGTGCCAGCTTGTTAACAAGTTGCCAGCAGGCGCCGTTAACGTACGCTTCTGGCCAGGCTTAAACACTCGCCCTTCCCCCCTCTCTCGCTCTTTCGTGTGCATATGACGAGGCCTGTTGCTGTTGATAGTCAAATGTGCGTATTTCAAATGCTCATTAGCCACAATTTTTGGACACAAAAATTACGTTTGTTGCCATTGGCAATGTTGGCAATTGTGAGTGTTGTCAGTTGTTCAGCTGGCACGTGAGTTTTTGGCAAGTTGTTGCTGATTGCCTGCCACGCAGTTACATTAGAGACCCAGCTCCCCTGTCACTGCCCCCCCTCCCTCCCTCCCTACGCGACCCACCTACTCGCTATAACGCGCCGCCTATCAGCCTAATGTGTAAGCGGTAACTAACTAACTGAACGACTAACGTGCTGCTAACAAGGCGTACACATCAGCACACACATCACACACACTCTCGAGCACACACACACACACACTCTCGAACACACACACATTACAGTCCAACACATCAGAGCGCATCACACCGTTGAGCCACGCCCAGTTACAAGCGCAATTACAACAAAAGCCGCCCAAATTCTCGTTGTTCCGCATTATCAATTCCTTTAGTATTCAAATGCTCATTTCAGTTGTAGTTGTTGCCGATTGTTGTTGCCTATTGTTGTTGTCCATTGTTGATGTTGTTGTTGGAGTAGTTAGGAATGGAATTACGCGCTCTAAGCGTGAAACCGCGAAATTAAGCACTGACGATGATGATGCCAACAAGGACGACGTCGACGACGACGACGACGACGTTGCCTGCCAGCCACTTGTCAACAAGGCTTCATTCTCTCAACCAGAAGCTCATCCAATCTCAACCTCATCGCACATCCAATGCCTCATGTACACGCACCCCCCTCCACTAACCCCCCGCAACAAATTGTATGCAAACTAATCACACGCAAGCATTTGATGCGTTTAAAACACACACACATACACACAGAGAGACAAACAGGATGGAATTCTGCGTGCGTCGACGAGGGTTGCTCAAAAGGTATTGCCTAGTATATATATACCATATGCATATGGCATCAACTTGTATGAATTAAAATCCTTTATGCATTTTTATAAATAATGAATAATCATATATTAATAAAGAAACCCCGTGCACAGATTTAAATTGCATATAAACATATAAAATAAATAAATAATTATGAACTTACCCATGCTTACTTTGTTGCCAAGTATCCGTAGCAGGGAGTCATTGTTGTTTTATATTTACACGTCACTGAAGCAAAACAAAAGAAATAGAGAGGGTATTAGAGTAAACGCAGGAGAAAAATAATATAAAATACTTGTTTTAAAATACTTATTATTAATAAATGAAAGTCTGTATTTGAACTTATAAGAATCGCATAGTAGGGCAATGCTAGGCAGGCTTGGACTGAACTTGTTACAAAAGATCATGAATGCTTAAAAATAAAAATAAACAAAATCATGAGAATCGCATAGTAGGACCATGCAAACTTGGACTGCATTTGGTAAAGGAGATCATGCATGCATGAAAGAGGGAAAATGTATGAGAATCGCATAGTAAGGCAATACTTTTAATTTAGCAAACAGCGCTAAGCAAACTAAGCCTGCGTATGGTATGTATAAGAGATCAAGATCAAGAGCATGCATACATATATCCACGCATATATACACAAACTTATACAAGTACATATATATATTTGTAAATATTAAGTTTTTATTTTATGTTATTTTTATTCAATCAATTTCACTTTAAATATGAATATAATATGAAAGCGACAACAAAGAGTCTCCTTGATATAATTAATTAACAATTAAAGCTATTGTTAAGTTTAAATACAATTTACGTTCATCAGCTCTTCCATTAATCACGCTCATAACTTTTGAAACCACCCACGTTTTAGCTACTGTCTGAGTTAGAAGCTGAGAGCTAAGAGCTGACGCTGTTCATCTTTTATAATGTTGGTAATTTGAACATTTCAAATCAAATCTAAATGTCAGTTGGTTAGCAGCTGCGGTTCACTTGGCTCGTGGTCCTGGCAGGGGAAGGGGGTTGCCAGGGCGGGGGTGAAAGTCGGCGGCTGGAGAAGCTGGCGCCAAATGGAAATTGTCAACGGGCATTGAAATGAAAGTGCAGATTGGAAAATGGCAGCAGCGGCATAGACTAGAACCCGCAGGCACTTTTGATGAGAAGCAGCTACCGCAATGCCACGACTCGTATCCTTGTCCCCAACTCCCCGATTCCCCATTCCCCGACTTCCGTGCAGATCCCATTGCCGTTGACTTGCATAATAAATCGACTTGTAAATGCAATAAATTTTCAATTGGTGCCACAAAGGGCGCGCATTGAATTTAAAACGCTTTAAACTTGCAACATAATGAAGAGCAGCCCGACCAGACAGCCGGATAGACTGACAGCCAAGCGGGCGGAGCATTTGCTAGCCAGAAGCAGCCGTTTTCCCGCTAAGGGCAAGACGCTTCAGGAACGCCAAAAATGTGCGAGCAAAACGAAAGGCCAGAGACGATGAAGTAGTAGAAAGTGCCAGGCGAAAACAAGAAAACAAATCACGTTTTAATTTTGTTTAACTAAATACGAAAATCGCACAGAGCCGTTGTCTGTCGAGGGGGAGCGGAGGAGTGTGATGGGGGGGGGGGGGGGTTGGAGGTTAGCAGCAGCCATGGAAGCTGTGTGCCTGATGACGTGCAACTCTCGTCGCCATTTTGTGCGCTGTCATGCCGCACACAATTAAAGCGCCCGGACCTCTGAAGGGGCAGGCGCCCGCTACCCGCCACCTAGCCCCCCGCCCCCGCCCCACCCCTCCCGCACTGCCGACAACCTATAACCAAGTCAGGGGTTCGGGTTGAGCTCTGAGCTGGCGCACACGTCTGTCTCAACCGTCTAGTTGTATGGAAATTAAATTAAAATTCACTTGTACGCAAAAGTCGTGATACCAAAAGGGGGGCGCAGCTCGGGGCAGAGGCGGGGGCGGGGAGCAGCGGCGCAGGCAAGTCAGTAAGTCAGCGTGCGATTGGAGAACAGCGCAGATTTTTCGCTTTTCATTTTTATTTTACTTTTCGTTTTTTCTTTTTTTTTTGGCAAGCAACAAATTAATTCGTTGCACTGTCTTTGGCCGAGTCAGGGGAAAACTATGCTAATGATATACGAAATTGAAATTTCCAAGAATATACTAAATTTTTGGTAAGTAATTTTCCTGATGGCCAAAGACTTTGAATTCTCAGTTGCGTCTATATGAAAATATTAAAGTAAAAAAGGAATGAGTAAGAAAATTCAATTTAATTGAAGTTTTTAAATGCATTAAATAAAGAAATGAAGACTATTCAAATCAAGAGATAAATCTAGCTTATTATATGCCACATTATTAACACTAGTCCATTAAAAATGTACTCAATTCTTTTGTACAGCGAGCGCTGACTTTATCATCGATGGCATAATTTTGACTATTTATTAACTCTCCGATGTGGCTGCTAGACGCCTGCTATATTTAGCGCTAGAGCCGGAGTGAAACTGCAGCAGAAGGTCATGATAAATGACACCGAAAGTATCAAAATACACAAAACTAGCTGAAGTCTGTCCGGGCGGAGTTCCAGAGGCAGAGCCAAAGAGCTCAGCTGCAAGCTGAGACGAAGAAAACGTCCTTAGACGGAACACTTAGGAGCAGCATAAACTGTGTAGCGCCAAGGATATGACAGCTGCTGCTAAGTACCCATTGGCAGGGGCGTTAGATTTAGTGCCTCGCTATCTCAGACAACATACATACAAACATATATATATATATATATTTACATGCATATGCAGATACTTGCCAGAGATAGGGCTTTGATGAGCTATGCAGCACAAAGTTGGTGGCACTTTTATGACGACTACAAGAAAAACCTTTTTTCGCTGCATAAAAAAGAAAGAAACAACAGAACATGTTGCAACTGACACAAACACACGCCCTTCACCTTGCCTGTCAGCATCTTATTGAGCGTACATAAGCACATTAGCTGCGGTTTTATGTGTGCGGCTTGTATCCAACAGATACACAGATACATGCTGCATCGGCGTCCCTTTGGTCCACAGAACCGAAACTGAAACTAATTTCTTAAATGCCATAGCCATAGCCAAAAAGAGACCGAGCCCAGAACGGAAAAGGATAATTGCCGAGCAAGAGTCGAACATATGGCAGACAGCGCCAGACGAACATAGAGCAGACCCAGCTCCCGATGCCATATGGTGGGACAACAGCAGGCAAAGAGTTTCTTGAAAAGTCATTGCCAGCCATGAGATTCGGACTCGGGACTCGGGACAGTCAGTCAGCCGGCACGGATTTGTCATGATCTCGTTTATTTTGTGCTGCTCGTGATAAATAGATTTGGGAATGGGAGACGCCCGTTTTTTATGGCTTCGTTCGTTCAACATGGAACTTGTTAAGACAATACAAGGGTCGCCTCATGAAAACTGCTCAGTCATTTCCGATCAACGATCGTTGCGATCTTGTCAGAGCTTGGCTCTTGTTTTAATTGAAATCAGAGATAGGCTACCAGAGGGAAAAGTCTTAGATTACGTTTGTTATTTTTGTTTTAGGTGTGAAGATCAACAAGGCTTGATAATGGCAGCTCCGTGGGCTGCGACAAGCATTAGCTGTTAGAAGAACTTGAAAGCCCATAAAGTTTAGAGGAGAGTCTAGAGAGATATAGCAACTGAAAAGTCTATAAAACTAAGGCTGCCCAGAAAAGACGGACGGGTCTCTACCTGACATTCGTTGACAGCAACAATTGTCGCAATGGAGCTAAAGCCGATTAGACCGAAACAAAGAAGGCTCAGTTTCTTAAGGAATTGCAACGTGCAACGCAGATTTCTGTATGCAGCCGCCACATGTTGCAGCGCCGAAGGATCTAATAGGATTTACGACCCTTCGACGAAGGATCCCGACCCTTAAGGGCATGCCGGCTGTTGTGACAACAAGAAATTTGATACCCAAAGATCCACATTACAAAGTCGCTTAAGAAGTTAACGTGAATTGAAAAGTTTTTACAATGCATTCTCGTGTATTAGCACGAATTTTGCTACCAGTTCGCTTCGATAGGTTTTTCCTGGTAGACGCTGAATTGATATAGGGCACATTTCACACCATATTGCAGTCCAGGAGAGAAAATGTTGGCGAAAGCAAACTGAAGCAAATAAACAGATATTCATAAGATTTCCGTTAAGCCAGCTAAAGCAAGAGAAAGATTAAATTTTGACAGAATATATTTTTAAATTAATTTCAAAATAATTTGCTATATTTTTAGGTTTGTCAAGTTTTCAAATTCTTAATAACTATGCTTTGTACATTTAAGAAATTAATGAATACGTTGTTTGAAAGAACCCTGAAATATCTTATCCCACCCCCATAACTCGGCTAAATCTCATCTGATTTTCACGAGATTTGGCTCTTTGTGCATAGTTTGGCCTCTGGATCAATTTGGCATATAAATCTGGCAACCTTATTTTTGGTCAAACTTCATGTGATATTGGGTACCATATCCTATCCTATATAGACTACCATAACATATCCTATATAGACATAGGTCAAAAATTCCCATCCCCATAACTCGGCAAAATCTCATCCGATTTTCACGAGGTTTGGGTCCTTGTTCATGGTTTGGCCTCTAGATCAATGTGGCATGTAAATGTGGAAACATAATTCTTGGTCAAAGTTCATGTACAGCCGTAAAGCAAATGTCAGCAAGGGTATTAAATCTTCAGAGCGCCGAAGAAAGTCGTAATATCTTGCCCTTTTTACTTTTCCTGCACTTTCCGCCCTTTAGTGAAAAACTTGTACTAATTGCAATTTACTTAAGACAACTTCCATAGCACATTCTTGGCATTAGTCACAAATTTTAAGTTTAATTTTTGCCAAGTATTGAGGAATTGGGCGACTGTTCTACTTGAACCTAAATTTTCCTAACGAGCAACTGTAATTTCTTTGAAAAACAACTGTCAATGCGAGTGGGCTGGCCGTAAATACTCGACTTGTCGATGCCAAATTGTTTGAATGCCAAAGTGTAACACAATTGCGTACATTTAGGCGAAATATTTGCACTTGTATTGTGTTATAAATTTGATTATCAAATGCATAATATTTGAGGCTTGTTGTGGCATGTTCTGTGTGTCCACTTCGGGTCAAAATGTTTATTGGCCAAAAACCGAAATGTGTCAAATCGATAATTGCCAAAAATATGAACAATCCATATGGCCAACAACTCGACACAACTCAAAACTTGACCAAGCTCTGTCAATTGTCCTGTCTGCACACATCTTCTCAAGATGCAGATGATGATGATGATGATGTTGTTCTTGCTGCTGCTGCTGCTGCTGATGATGATGATGATGATGATGATGAGCTTTTTGGCTTGTTGGGCATGCAATTGGAAAACAAAAAGTGTCATTATTGCCACCAGCACTTGAAATATATGGCAATATGTAAAAACACTTATGGAAATTACGAGCCAGTCGCACTGCGACAAATGTGTGTGTGTGTATGTGTGGAGTGACTGTCATTTGGATGAGGTGGCTGAGTATACGGATTCGGATTCGGACTTGCAACTCCAGCAACAACAACGACAACAACAACAACAACAACAACAACACTGGCAACTACATAAATCGAATTATGTGAACACAACGAGGAGGCACTTAAGTGTCCTCTTGCCTTTCTCTTGTGCACTTTAAATTCATGTGTGTGTGTGTGAGTGTGTGTGCGTGTGCCACATACAAAATTCTACTTCATTTGTCTAATTCTCGTTGTCGTGTAGAGTCCTCCACAAACACACTTACACCCACACACACACACATACACGCACTCCTCGTACACAAATGAAAGTAAATCCTTGGACTAAGCCTAGGCGACTGTAGTTGTGCGTGTGTATGTGTGTGTGCGTGTGTGTGGGTGCGGCAGAGGATAATCTGCATTTGAATAAGAGCATTTTAGTGTTTTTTCCAACTATGTATGTATACGCCAACTTGTGTGTGTGTGCGTGTGTGTGTGTGTGTGCGTGCGTGTGTGTGTGTATGTGCTGGCCACGCCCAGACGCCCATGTGTTGGCAAGCAGACAAAAAGACTGACAGACAGACCGACGCATGGGCCTTTTTGCTGTCCCTCAGTTACCCTTTTGGCTAGCGACCCATTAAAGCTTTGTCTTTGCGCTGCACAAAAGGTGGCAGCCCTGGCAACACACAAGGTGGCAACCCCAAAGTAGGTACGTATATTATTATCACGATCATTTGCATTGCTTAAGCCCAAAGAGTCTGTTCTATATGAAGAGTTTGGGCTTTAATTAGGCGAAATTATCTTTGAAAGACTCTAAATATACTGATTGGTATTAATTTAAATTCTATTAAAATTCTCTAAACTTTTTACCCTTCGTTTTCTGCATTGTAAATGAATTATTTCACTGCATGTTTATTGTTTGTTTGTCATTGGAAAATAGTAAAATGGTTTTCTTTATGGGAAATTTCACATTGAACTTCATGTTGATCTTTTGCTTAGTAGAATAAAGTAAACATGGAGGACATGCAAGTATTATTATTTAAGAAAGCTTCAAATAATTCCGATTGCTATTAATTAAAGATTTTTTAAAATTCTCTTAACTTTTTGCCGTTTATTTTCCATATGGGAAAAAATGAAGTGAGAACATGTAAGAATTAATATTTACTGCTGGCGGTGCATAATAGGTCTATGGAAGAGTATCAAATATTCCGATTGTTATTAAATAAAATTCTATAACAAATCTGTTAACTTTTTGCCGTTTATTTTCTTAATGGGAATTGAAACATTATCCTTTATGTTAATTGTTTTGTTTGTTATTGGAAGCTAGTAAAAACTCCGATTGTTTTTATTTATAATTATTAAAAATTATCTTAACTTTGTTGTTGTTTATTTTCTTAACTTTTATATATATTTATAATTGCTAAACTTAATAAAATTGTTATATAATATTTCTGTTGTTTACTTTTACTCAGAAGCTTCACTCAGAATCAACATTTGCTTTGTTAGTTTTCTCCGCAAGCGTATTTGCAAATTTCCATGCCACACACAACATATTTTCTTCTCAATTTTTTTTCATTCAGTTTTCTTTCATTTCATTTGGCATGTTGGCATTTTGTGCCATTTTGAAGAAGTTTTTTCGTCTGCCTCGTCTGAATTTGGCTAATGTCCCAAGTTCTCTGTCTCTTTTCCTCCCTCACCCCACTCTCTCGCTCCATCTCTCTTGTGCTCCCTGTATGTGCTTTAAAATAATCGATTTTCTAATTTGCTTGTCTGGCGCGAAGCATTTGGCAAAGATTTCTTCTGATTTGGTATTTGGTATTTGTGTCAAAGCAACTGACAATGTGGAAATTAATATAATTTGCCTGATTTGGGGACTGTCTGATGTCTCGCCCTGAGATTTGTTTGGCACGAATCGAAAATCAAAATCAATTTTAAGGATTTTTGTCTGCATAAAAAAAAAGCCAAAAGGAAAACAAAACCACAGCAAAGCGATTGCTGAAGTCGAGGAGGAGGAGGGAGGGAGGGAGGGAGGAGGGAGGGGGGATGGCTGTCAACTGCTGCTGCCACAGTTGATAAGGCGCGGCTCCCCACACAGTTGGGCGTGCGCCTCCCGCCTTTTTGGCTGGCAGATTAAACTAATTGATAAAAATGTCGCCCGTTTTCTGCACGTTGCCAACGTACGTGGCATGCCACAGGCCCGGGTTGCTTTGCTGCTGTTGCTTGTTTTTGTAATTTATGTAAAATAGCAACGTGTAAGTCGCAATTTGTTTGTGCCCGGGTCAACGCTGCCCCCCCCCCCCCCCCCCCTCATCTGCCTCTCTCCCATGCCCTGCTCAGCTAGAGCCGCCTGGCAACGCGCAGAGGCAACAACATGTCTTGACTTTTAAATCCAAATGTATTAAATTTCCATGGCAAGTTCCAAGTTCTGAAGAGCGAGACACCAAGTCCATGGCCCGTGTTGGCTGCTCTTATTTATTTGTGCCCGCATGGGGAGAGGGGCCACGCAGGGGAGCGGCGACGGAGCTGCAAAGTCTGCAGCAAGTGCCCCTGGCATTGCCATGTGTGTTATGCTCATCTGGCCTGGCATTCCCCGGCATTCGACATTGGGCATGGCAGCAATTATTCAACAAAAGCTACTGACAATTATGGCACACCAGCCATACAACATGCCAAGCATCAAAGGATGGGGGCGTTTGTGGCAATGGTGAGTGTGGCGGGTTTGGGGGGGGCTAAGGAGCAAAAAAAACCTACGCCGGGATGTAGGCAATGGTTGGCACATTTTATTTTAAACGAGGGTCGGCCAACAAGTTCCAGTTGCAATTCAATTGCATGTCTCAGAGGCCGGGAACAAATGCTACAGAATTGAAACTTATAAGGGATTTAATTGAATAATAAAATCATTTTAAAAAACTAACTATAACAGTTCTCTGGGGTTTAGTCATTCATTGAAGAAATTGTTAGGGTCAGTTATTTATTGGAATTTTTAAAAAATATATTTTTGGCTATATTTGGAAACCTTTAGCTAGGTCTAAGAAGCTCGTTTTTAAATTATAAGCCACAAGATATTTTTTGGAATCTTTTAAAATTTTATTTTCCGCTTTGTCTTATAACCTTTCTGCAACTAGGGCTAAGAAACTGACTTCGAAGTATTTTTAGTTTAAAATAAAAGGAGCAAGATATTTGTTATTGGAGTTTTTAAACTTTATAATTTCAGCTATGTTTGGAAAATTATAGCTAAAATCTCTGTAGAAATTAATTTTAAGCAGCAAGAAATTCTTCAAAATTTTTCATTTCTATTTTGTAAAAATGGGATTATGAGATTCGGTTAGAAATAATTTAATCTAAAATTAAGGCAACAACATTTTTTATGGAATTTTCTTAAAAGCATATTTTCACCATTTTCAACATTCAATGAAAATGAAAGAATATTTTTTTAGACAGTCGAGCATATAGTTTTCCAATTAAACATATGTTTAATTAATCGTAATGAATTAAGAAATTAATAGTCTAAAATATAAACTCACGCAATATCTGATATTAGTTTTTATAATTTATTTAGTTTAGCTTTCTTATAAACCTTATTCGATTTGTCTGTCTAAAGTTTTCTCTTTTCACATTTGCCAACTGGATATGATGCATTTGTCTATCTGCGTGATCTATTTACGTGTCACCTGGAGAGACGAACTACTGCCTCGACCCTCTGCCGATTGCAGCCACACACGCCTACAAAACACTCAGCCAACTGGCACCCACCTGAAAAGCAGGTAAAAACCAGAGTAACAACAACTGGAACAACCACAGAGCACAGCATCTGCTGCTGCTGCTGCTCGTGATGCTCCTGCTCATGTTGCTCCGCCTGCAGCTCGGGTTGTGTGCGATTTTCTGTGTATGCAAAAATATAATTTAACACACATTTGCGCAATTAGATTCATTCGTGCAGAGAGCAGGAGAAACAGGTGTGTGGGTGTGAGTGTGAGGTGTTTGTGTGTGGCAGCAGCAGCAGCGACTGGCACACAAATGAATATCTATGACTATGAGAAGTGGAACATGTGTAAGAGCGCGCGTGTGTGTGTGTCTGTAAATGTCACAATTTGAATACATAAAATGCAAATAAAAGCAAACCCACAATTCCAGCAACAACCCCCTTCCTCTAGCAGAGTACCACAATCTAGAATCCCGACTCCAGACATTTCAGATTCGCAAACATTTTGCAAATAAATTGCTTCCAATGCAGGCATCTATTAAAAGCATATAAAACCATACAGCGGAAATGATGTATAGGCAGCCAGAGGTGCCCAAGGCAAGCCCCAATTGCAGCGAAAGTAAAAGCAACCAAAATTGTCGCACACACACACACACGCAGAACACACCCAAATTCTTACGACCTGTTGCCCCACATTTTGTGTAGTGGCTCTTGGCTAATTTAAGCGCTGCAGGTATAGCTGCCCCCCCCCCCCCCCCTCCACCCTTAACCACCTCCCACCCACGTCAAACTCCGCGTGCAACAATATATAAAATAAAATTTACACACTTGCAAATGTTGGCCATGTTCTGGTTCTGCTACGGCTTGTCTTTGTGCCCTTTCCCTTTTGCCGCTCGCACACCATGAAATATGCCAGGGAAAATGCTTACAAGTGTAAACCGCAGTCCGGGCACATGTAGAGCTGTCAGAGGTAGAGCTTGTGGCTAGAGGGGGGGGCATGGGATGTACGGACTTTGACTATACGTAATTGTTTTTCATAAAATTTAATTTATGGCATTTTTCCACACACACACACACACATGCCGAGAGGGAAGCTGCATGTGTGACTGAGAATGTGTGAGTGTGTGATTGCACTTGAAACTTCAACCGTTTGCCCATTTTTTGTCCGCCATATGCATACATATATATATCTATATATATACACATGTGTGTGTGTGTGTGTGTGTGTGCAGCTGGCATTAAAATTTATTTGCGCATTTTCAAATAATATAAAAAAAATATGAGAATTACTAGAAATTTTTGTGACATTTCTATTGAAGTAGTGCTTATACTCTATGGGCATGCATATTTACTCATGGATCTGTATAGTATATGATATCGTATGGCTGTCATGTTGGGCCGTGACAAATTTAAATCCAACTAAAAGCTGCCTATAAAATAAAAAAGCCAACGGGTTTTAACTGGCTGAACTGGGAGCTTAACTAACTGGCATTTTGTAGCATTTGCTCACATATTACAATTGACACGATTTTAATGGCATTTCATGACATTTGACAGCGGGTTCAGAGAGTTCAGTTTTCTAGGCCATGTCAGCACCTAGTTACTGAGTATATTTAAATGTTCGAAATACGCTTTCTTTAAAGTTTCACAAGGTATCACTTTATAGCTCCAGAGTTCATATAGACTTATCTATTTATTCTTACTTAGTTTTCATGTGCTTCCTTAAAGGATATTAATCTTCCAGCTGCTATAGTTGCCGGGTTTTTAAACTAACTCAAATTAGAATTTATAAACATTAAAAAGTATTTTATATTATGATTTAAGTTAGCTCCAACCTATTTCCAGGCATTTGGCGCACTTGCAGCCTTCAGTTTTTGTGGTTAAGCACCGTGAACCCTCCAATGTTCGGCGTTCAGCTAATGATGGCATACGGAAGGGTATTTAATTGCCGCCACCCTCGAACCCATTTGCAGAAATATTTTAATTAATTTCCCCCGCCATTTCGATTACTAATTGCGCTTCCTGGTTTTTTGATGTGCCCGTGGTCGCTTTTCAAGTCAATTATTTGCTTTGAATATGCCTGAAAAATTTCGCCCCAGCGCCGTTTTAATTGTTTCCATGGTGGCGTTTGCTCGTCATTTTTCATTTCTCAATTTTGGTGTTTTTTGTTTTTTTTTTTGACATCTGGCAGCGAACCCTTTTGCAGTTGACTCCGGCAGACAATTGATGCTCTGCGCACCTTTGACAGAAATCAAAGCCAAGCGACGCTCCACAAAACTGCCGGCAGGCATTTTAATGGCAGTTGCTGTTTGAGTTGTTGCCTTGCCTTGTAGGCGCCCACACCTACTTGGAGGAGTCTCCTCTAAGCTGATGGGAGCTGCCATCGCGTGCATATTTGCGGTTGCAGAGCTGCTGGAGTGCTTTCAACCTCAGCTCCAGTTAACGCTGGCTGCCACAGCGCGTGGCACGTTGAGTACAACGCACAACGATTTGGTTCAACCGAGCATAAAACTAAAACTTGCCTCAAAACTGTGTCAAAATTGAAGCGCCGTCAACTCCGTCGTCGTCTCATGCGAGCCGAGAACACAGCACACAGCACACAACACGCAGCACTTGATGAGAAGCCAGCATGCCGGAATAAAGACGCGGAGTGGAGTGGAGTGGAGTGCTGGATGTTCTTGCTAGAGTATAACAGGAGCTGGCACATGAACAGTTTGTGATTTTCAGCGAAAGTTTGCAATAAAAGGCAACTGCATGGCAACATTGTACAGATTTTTGCACATTTTCCTATATGACTTAAATCTTCGTGACAAATATTATGTGGAATTGTGCACAAAGCGGAAAGCTTCCATGTTCATTTGCAAGCTACGCTATTAAGAGAAATATGTTTATAATATTTTTCACTCAAAAAACAAAAAGGTTGGCTAGGGAAAAGAGAGAGTTACAATTCTATTGTATTAGTTCTTAATCTTCTTAGTTAAAAATCTTAAGCTTATAAGCTAAGGGATGGAATATGTCCAAGTAAATGTTTAATAGTCAAGTAGAGAACGAATTAATAAATATTATAATTATTATTATTATAATATGAATAGATTCTAATACTAACAAAAAATAAAATTTCCCTCTTTCTCGTAAAACAATGATAAAACTTAATAAATTTTTGTGTTTAATTTATTTAACATGCCTGAAAAGTTCCTTTAAGCCGTGCTTGTTATAATGACTTTTCTAATTTGAGCCTTAATTTGTGATTTTTAAACATTTAACTGAGACGTCAAGTTCGCAAGCAAAGTTCGTCAAGTTCCTCAAACATAATTCAGGCTTTTAAAAAGAAAAACAACCTTGGGCTTAGTTAGTTCATGTCAAGAGGAGAAACGCCAACCTCTAATTAGCAGTAAAAAAATTGCATACTTCAAGCCTTTGCTGACGCTCATCACATCTTCCGCTGCCGCCATTTTTTGCTGCTCGTGCCAACTGTAAAAGCAGCTTAAGATGGCGGCTTCCCCTTCCACACGACAAGCAATTGCAGCTGCAACTGCAAAAGTTCAATGGCTGTCAATAAATATGAAATTATTTGGAAACGTGTGCGCGACACGTTGAAAGGGCACGAAGATGACGCAGAGAGGAGCGAGAGAGGCAAGGTGCGAAGGCGACATTGACACCGAATTGGTGTGAAAAAGTAAGTCACGAGACTTGAACGAAAAGTGCAGCAACTGTAAAAAAGGCGTCCAAACTTTATTTCTGACGTTTTCTGTTTTTTTTTTTCTATCTTTTTTGTTGTTGTTGCAATTTGTTTTTGCGCTCTGTGCTCCCGCTCTCTCTTTCGCTCGTACTGCAGCGCTACATGAGCCTAAGTGTAATGCAAATGCAGCTTAATCGCACTCAGAGGCAAAATGAAAGCCACCAGCATAATTAGAATGATTATGCATCAATTAATTAAAAGTTATTTTTGTATTTGCCTCCACGTAAAAGCAAAACAAAAACAAAAACAAAATACAAAACGCAAACGTACTACGGAAATGTGTCACCCACGCGGCGAGCGTGTGAGAGTAAGGCAGAGAGAGAGAGAGGGAGAGAGAACTCGACATTAAAAAAATTTCCCTTACTGACCCAGTGTAGCCGCAGCCCGAAGCAAAACACATGCAAGCGGCAGTCAGGCAGTCAGACGAGAGTGAGTGAGCGTAAAGTGATGGGGAGAGCGCCTTGCAGTGGTGAATTTTTGTAATGGCTGCAAAGGCTGCACAGGAAACTCACCACGGCAAACAGCTGTCGCGCTCTCAGCTTCATTTACCTAGCGTCGCACACAAACACACACACGAACACACGCACACACACAGAGGGCGCATACAAAAGAGTAAACGTCTTGCACATGGTTCCATCTTGGTCAGAATTTTACATCCTGCGTAGCGTTAAGATTTTTTGTTGTTTTCGAATGTCTCATGCGGCGCACAGCTAAAGAAAAAATTTCGGGTCCAGAACAACTGACTTTTCTTTTTCTAACGCTTTTCGTATATATGCGCGGCATTGTTTTTATACAGCCGGTTGGGAGGGGGGGGAGGGGTTCGCATTGATTTAATGAGTTTTTGGTGTGAAGTCCTGCGGCGCTGTCCATGCTGTTAATGGCATTATAGTAGCTGTCATACCGAGCAGTCACACTTCACGGCATGGCCAGAACGTCGAGTCAGAGCAGGAACAGGACCAAGACCCGGCAGGACAATGTCATGTCCTGATTGACAGACAGCCAAATGTCAAGCTAAACAGTGTGAAATCTGTTGGACTCGGGACAAAGCAACACTGATTGCTGGCCCGCAATGCAGGACATTGTTTTCACGCCTTTGTTTCGATCCTGCAAAAGTTGTACCTAGGAAAAATACATCGAGTACCGCATCATAAAAAAAACAAAGAATATAACAACAAAATAAAACCCAATACAAGTTCGAGCAGTTGGATTGAAATCGCTTGGAAATTGACACTTTCTCCTAGTTAGGGGCGGTTGCCGGCCTCCGCATAGACCGTAAATTTATGAAATAGGAGTAGGCGCTAGTAACAAGCGCTCTCAATTGGGTCAGAAACGGAGAACAAAAGAAAAGCGTACACGATAGACCTGAAAAATAATTGTGTCTGATTGTGATTTGTTGCCGGGCTGGGCCGGAATTGGATTGGACTGGGTACTGGTTGACTCAATTTGGAATGCTTTGACAGCAGGCACAGAACATGCCAGGCGGCCGTCTAGAGCAAAAGCTGACAGATTCCTTTATGCAATCGCATAATTCTACAAAAATGTTCCACAATCGAGATTGCAATGATAAATGATACCTGTTAAAATTCAGTTATTTCGAAATGAACTCCAAACGCATATTCTCGCAGAGCAATGAGTGTATTCTTTGGATGTCACGTGTTTTGATGGATAACATTCGAAATTATGTGATGGATCGATTATTGAGCGTTGGAAATTGAAATGTGCTCCCTAAGCGATTTACATAGAAATCTTATTTGTAAGAGTGAAAAGCCTTTTGCACAGCCCTAATTGAATTGGAACCCTTCAGGAATTGGCATAAAATCATAAAGTTGAGACGCTTAGAGTTGCCTGCTCTTGAAATTTAAATATTTTTTTTAAAAAATTGCCTATTTTTGTTTAAGCAAATGTATGAATTATTAAAAAACTGTTTAAATTTTGGCATATTGCCTGACAAAGCGATTCCCGATCATTGGTAACCCTCTTACCGAACCCTTTTTTTGCCAAGCGATTTAATGGTATATAAAACAAGCTCAGGCTATCTTGAAAAACAAGGAAATAAAGCAAAAATGTTACTTCTGGCCGAAGTTTTGAATGGAACTTATGTGATAAGCTAACCTGATCTGATAGTGCTAAGAAATAATTCATCAAGAAAAGTGGACTCTAATTCCAGGCTAGTTTTTGGATGTAATATTGACTTAGCAAAACACCAAAGTTGGTTAAAGTTTTTAGCTAATCATAATAATGATGATAATAATAATACAATTAATTATAAAATTATTATTAATACTAATGGTAATAATGATAACAATTAGACAAAAACTTATACTTATGGTGATAATAATATCAAATCTAGTACTAATACACATACTAAAGGTAATAGTAATAATAATAATAAAGCTAATACCAATATTAATGGTAATATTATTAATAATAATTAAAATAATAATAATAATAATAATAATAATAATAATAATAATAATACTAATGCTAATAATAATACTAATACCAATACTAATGCTTATCATAATAACAATGCTAATAGTAATAATAGTAATAATAATACTAATGCTAATAATAATACTAATACCAATACTAATGCTAATCATAATAACAATGCTGATGGTAATAATAATAACAATACCAATTTTATTGGTAATAATTATAATAACAATACTAATTTTAATGGTTAATAATAATAATGTAAATGTAAATAAAGTATATCCCCACATACTCTCGTTTAAACAAGAAACTACGTATGACACACAAATTCTTTCGGTACCAGAGCTTAATATACGTAATAAGGTCTACGCTAAATTCGTATACTTTCTCATCCACTCAACAACTGAAGATTGTTGCATAACTTTGCCAATTCGTTGCAAGCTGTTTTTCTTGCGTGTTTTCAAGGCCAAGACCTCTTCTACAAACACATTTCTGGAACAAAAACAGTTGCCCAGCAGCTGGCCCGTCCGCGGCTTGCCCCAGTTTCGAGTCTTATCAGCGATGTTGGTCGTAAGTAATACTCCTTGAAAGTGTGCAACATTTTGTTTGGCCTAAGCAAACAAATGGCTAAACACGCCGCAAATTACGTCAGTAGTTCCCCCCCTCCAAAAGCCCCCCACCCCCCACTCCGCCCGCTCTGCTGGGCTAATGATTTGCCTAATGTTTCTAACAATTATGTGCCTGGCATCACACAAAAGAATATATTATGTAAGTTATTAAAATTATATCACCAGCAGCCGCAGACGCAGCCTCATCAGCAGCAGCGCAGCAGCCGCGACGTCGGGTGCTAATAAGCCGCAGCTTCTTCGCATCCTTGGATCCATCTGGCGGAGGATGCAATGGCGCCCAACGCCATTGTGCCGCAGGCTTTGGCTTTCAAATGTAAATGGCGTCGACTTTGCCAACGTCGCCGTCGCCTTTTTGTGTCCACATGCGAGCAACTTTTTGGTGGTTATCAATTTGGGCCTTTTGTAGCGGGCTGCGGCGAGAGTCCTGCCAGCAATAGCTGGGCTTATTTATGTGCTCCTGGCGCGCATTTTTTCTGTCTACTTTTTTTTTCTTTTTATTATTATGCGAATGACAAGATTTTCATCAACGTCATTAATATTAACTTTGGCAATAATTCTCGGCTAAGGAAAATTATGAGAAATGACCGAGTAGATAAATGCCACAGTGCTGTCCACTTTTCGACAGTGCCATAACTCTCAAGCAGTGCAGAGCAGGGACTCGCCACGGTGTGTATGTCTCTGTGTGTGTGTGTGTGTGTGTGTGTGTGGGAGGGAACAACAACAACAATGGCATTAGCCAAGCGGCTTTCAAGTCATTCTTAATTGTGCGTAGGTTCCATAGCCGGCTCCAGCTACGAGTCCGAGTCCGAGTCCGAGTTCAAGTCGGACGATCCTGGGCAGAGCCTAATGACAGCATTTCGGATTACTTTCACTCAGGGCAAGCGCTACACTGAGAGAAAGGCTGCATATTTTACGGCTGCGCTGGACAAGGCTAAATGTCTCAAAAAGCTGAAGGATGTGGGCTGACGCAGTGAAGGCTGCAAGCTGAAAGCTGAAAGCTGCTTTAGCACGAAGACAAAAATCACAATTAAATGTAACAATTGCGTCTCTCTGGGGGCATTAAACGACAAACGTAGCGGGGCGGAATGTATCCTGTGCGGCTCCTATGACACCCCGCCTGCCCGCCTGTCAGTTGCTTGTCCAATGCCAGCTTAAATTGCCCATACACGTCAGGATACTCCACACAGTTCGCCTTGCACGGCCAATCACCCCGCACGCCCCCCTTACCATTGGACCGCACGCTCTGCGGAATGTCCTTAAACAGCAGCGGACTGGGATGAGATACAGATACGCAGCGTCCGGCTCAGTTTCGTCGTGGCTGCTGTTTTTCTTTCCTCTTTTCTTTTATTTCTTGCGGCGCTCTGTGTGTTTGCGTTTATTAATTGTTGCCTTTATTTGGCCTCATTTTATTTGATTTGCCTTTCTTTTTGCCGCAGCGCCCATTTGCCCACGCCACCCAATCCAACACAATCCCCTTCCCCCGCACAACTTTCTGGCCGACTGTCTGTGTCTTTGGGCTTTTGTTTTGGTCGCCATTGGCAGCTATAAAGCCAAACCTAATTGACTTATCTTGGCCGGGTTTGCTAATTTCTTGGCCATTGTATTTGGGCCCGGACCGGGTCCCGGTCCTGGACCCGCTTCTGCATTTGCGTTTGCTTCTGGGTTATAAAAATGGCAGCGATAAGTCAGCCAAAGCAGATAAAAATCTTCAGCGCACTAATTAGCAATTGACATGAATTGCTCATTAGCAGCAAACTAAAGCTACAACTTACAGCCGAGGCTTTGCCTAGTTAGGGACATCCTAGCTCCTATTAGCTGAAGCTCCACTCAAATAATAAAAAGGGAATATTACCGAATTGAGATTGTAAAGCAGCCTTTGACAGCGCAGCCATCTACAGGAGAAGGCTACAGTAGAGAGTGGAAAATTAGTTCCAAAGGAAGTTGTCTTATTTTCAAATAGACACACGGCTCACCTGCCTGAGAAAAAACATCTCTCATGGCACAGTTTAATTAAAAAGGCTCCAAATCAAACGAGAACCAAGAAACGTCAGAGGAAATTTAAGCTTCTTTGAAGCTGGCCTTGATCAACATCAACTCTTTTTTCGATTGAATCTTCTTATAGAGCTTGTGATACAGTACTCGGACTTTGTTAAGATTATAATATATAGATATACATCTTGAACTACACGTCTTTTTAAAAATATGTTTAAAGTCCACCGAATAAAGAAACAACATTTGAAATCAATTGTTTGCACCCATGTTCGAGTTGTGGTGCGCAGCTTGATCAAATTAATTTGCAAAGATTGTAAAACACATATCTGATGAATTTTCGCAAAGACCTTTGCAAATGATTTTGAAGACCATTGGATGGTAAACAAAGAAGTTAGATACAAACGTTTTTCGCGTTTTTTCCACACTAGCGGGTGGAATTTCTCTAGTCAGTCAGTCAGTTAGACAAGTCAATCAGTCAGTCAGTCAGTCAGTCAATCAGCCAGTCAGTCAATCAGTCAGTCAGTCATTCAGTTAGTTAGACATTCAATTAGTCAGTCAGGACACAGGGATATTTATATAGAGATATCTTATAAAAGAAAAACGTTTCGACTGAAAAATATGCCAAACTGGCCGGATTCGAATAATAATAATAATTATAATTAACTGACTTACCCTTGACAGTATTTTTTTATATACATTTTTTTACTTGAGTTGAAAGCCCACATTTGTACGTAAAGTCGAAGTATATATAAGTATGCAGCTGTAAAGATAATATAAGTTTAAAAATAAATTAATCTTTAAAAATGATTTGATCAAATTTTTTACACACATGACATTTCTTAGCAATAACAATATACCAAGTACATCTATTTCATCTCTTTACAATATATTTCTATATATAACTCCAACTTATTAGTTCTTCTATAAGGTTATGACCTTATCATAGTAGCAACATGTTAGCTAGAATTGATTTTATCTTTGTATTAAAAAGCTCTATTCGTTAGATAGGCAGCCATGAGAATAACCTGCCCGTACGACATATCGGCAGCTTTCATCAGTGATACAAATTGAAGGCAGTTGGCGCTTATCTAATGGCCACGGCGAGTGTATGCGGACGGGCTTGGCTAAATTGCACAAGTCAAGGACACACACGACGGGCCGGTAGACGGTAGCGAATCCTTGGACTGCAGTTGGACTGCCATTAGACGTACAAAGTAATTGCTTGGGCGACCTTCACGGCGATATTCCGCAGGAGTGGCCACAGTTTTGTGGGTTATACAAAAACCAAGAAAAGAAAATGAGAAAACCAGAGAAAAAAAGTGAGCTGGAGAGGAAATGCGACCGGAAATCGAGCCATGTGTCAAGTCAAATGGTCAATAACTGTACGGCTGACATTTAATTTATAAAGTGCAAGCCAGATCTTGGGCCTGGGCCTGGGTGGGCCGACTTATGTGTGAGTTGGCTGCCGGGCTGTCTGGCGATTTAGTTGTCAAAATACGGCAAATATGTAAACAATCAAAAGCCAAAAATCAATAGACATTATATTGAGAAAAATGGACGGGACAAGGCCAGACTTCAACTGGGTGACTTGACATCTTTACCTAGTTGTACAGGCGAGAGTCCTGCTTCCTGCTTCCGTTACAAAAAAAAAAAGGACACTTTTTTCTCTTCTCCTCTTCTTTTTGCACAATGCAACCCTTAAAGGACAGACGGACGGGCAGGCCAGCTGACAAACAAATTTTTTATTTCCTCAATGCAGCAGAGACAAACGACTCCTTCGAAGATAAATGGCCCTGAGCATAAAGTGTCCTTTAAAGCAAATATAGATGAAGACCACCTCGCACTCGCACTCGCTGTCTCTCATCTCTTTATAATCTCTTACATCCGCAAGTGTTTACCTTGGACTTCCCTTTCATTGCCAATTGTCCGCACAATTGTGAATAGTGCATGACTATTGGCTTTTGCATTAGGCGAATGTCGTGCGGAGGACCAGCAAATCGGCTTGCTGAAGAGCGGATGCGCCGAGTTATACATCCTTATCCCAACATCCACGACCATTCAGTTGGCACTCAGATGCCATAGGCAGCTTTGAATTTTAGCGCATTTCTTAAACAGATTTCTTCTATAAAGATAAGTTTAGTAAATAGGCTGAAAGGCGCTTTTTTCTACCTTGCTGCATCTTGATTAGAGTGCTGGGACCTGTGTTTACCAAACAGGCGGCCAGCAGGTGTCATATACCTGAGCTCAACTGAGATGAGATGTTTAACTTGCAGATGGTGCGAATTTGCAAAAGTGCATCAGCTCTTACTTGGCTTAGTTTTTCGCAAAGATCTTGATAAAAATAAACTGTGGGAAAAGTGAACAAAAATTGGTATCTAGCTAAAAGAGTGCAACGTATCCAGATAAAAGACGTTCCCTGGTAATTTTGTTAGTTTACAAAATGTAAGCAGCTTAATAGGCTTAAATTAATATGAGTTTTTAATGAAGTCTTTAAGATATATACATATATATATTTATATATGTATATATATATGTATATGCTCTGTGGTCCCTTATATTTTATAAGTCTTAGCGTATCTCTTGATGCCCAACAGCCTTTGCAATCTTTTTTCCGTTCTCAAGTCTAGAATGCTTGACCCGTTTACGCCCAACTGGCTAACAGCATATCCATGTTTGCCAACTTCCTGTTTGCGCCCAGAGCCCATTACTATCATCATTATCATCAGCATCATCATCTCATCATCGTTATCATTATCGTCTTAGGCTACTTTCTCAGGCGTAAAGCAAAAATGCAGCATATTGATTTTTGAGCCTATCCCAACCCAAAGCAAAAAAAAAAAAAAAAGAAACAAGGCAAAGAGCACTTGCTGAAGCCAATTTAGAAATTATCATAAAGCCAATGACAACAGGCCACAATCACAGCCAGGACAATGATAATGCTGATGATGATAACGATGATGATAATTCCTGAATGCAAAGGAAGTCATCAAGCCGAGCTGAGCCGAGAGAATGTTACCTCAAGCGCAAACAAAACAGTTTAATTAAAATTATTATTGTAATTTAATGGAATGTAAGGAATTATTATTTTTATATGTCACACGCTCACAGCCACCCACACACACACACACACACACAAACATACACACAGCAGACAGAGACAGCAGGCAACCATACACACACAAACACACACACACATGCGTATAAAAATAAATTACATTTGTATGAAGATTGGCGCTGGCCGCCTGCACATCATATATTTTCATTATCAAAACAGAGACAAAGTCGAAGCCTGTGAGACTCGACTCTACTCGAGTCGAGTCGAATCGGCTCTCGGCAAATGGGCTGCGGCGAGTACTAAAAAGTACCATGGGCAAAAAGGACGCCAGCTGTTTGATGCGATTAGAAACCCTCTAAGCAGCAACGTCGTCGGCAGAGGCAGCAACAGCAGCATCTCTGTAGCATTCGCTCTGTGGAGCGCATTCAAGCGGAGCAAATTTCCTTTAAGGCTTGCGCTCCCGCTGTGTTGCGCTCTCCCTTTGAAATTTCCCTCTCTATTGCGCTCGCCGTTGTCGTGCTTGTTGTTGTTCTTGCTGTCGTGCCGTGTATTGTGCAGTCTTCGGCTCCTCAGCCGACGCAACGCAACGCTCGCTGTGTACCGTCTCTCTATTTAAGTGAGAGCTGCGCACGTTGCGGCAGTCAGTCGACACTCAGCCAACGTGCGCGCCAGACATACCAAAGATACGCCGCACGCCCGCATGCAAACCCACACGTGAACCGTTACAAGTTTTGTCTCAACAAAAAAAAAACAACATAGAAAAGTGATAAAAGAACGTCGCGAGTGGCCCGCAGCAATTAAAAATTCCAACAAGGTTCCTAAAAACAAAAACCCGAAAAATAAAAAAAAAACGAAAAGCATACGAATACAAAAATACGAAAGTGATGCAGATAAATGTTGTAATATAATGTGCGGCAGGGAGTAACTGTAAACCGTTAAGTTGGCTACGCCAATTACAATTAACTCAGCCCAACCCCCCCACACCCCGCAACTCTTGAACTGTGACCGAAGGGTAGCGGCCGCAAATATGTGTGCAGAGTTTTTGGCCAATTGCAAGTGGAATTGATTTTCGTTAAGTTTTTTCATTTTATACCGTTACTCCCAAGTAAACTAAAAAGAGGAGCAACTTACACACACACACACACCAACACACACACACAGCCTACGAAATGTTGAATCCATTGTGCCTGTGCCTTCTACTACAACTGCTGCTCCCGGTCACGGTGAGCAGCAGCCAGGATGCGTCAGCGGCAGCCCACTCGGAGTCGGGGTCCAGCAGCAAGCACCAGCAGCAGTCGCATTCGCACTCGAATGCCATCATGGGCGAGGCGGGCGTCTCCAGTTCCCAGCTGCTGCCGCCCTCGACGCCGGCACGCACACTGCGTCCCATTTCTGGCGGAGATGCGGGCCTGTACGATGCGCCCGATGACTGTCATTTTATGCCCGCCGCTGGACTGGAGCAGCCGGAGATTGCCCTGACCTGTAATCTGCGCACGGTGAACAGCGAATTCGACACGACCAATTTCAGTGTGATTCCCGCGGAGCACACGGTTGCCCTGCACATTCTGTGCAACGACGAGATCATGGCCAAGAGCCGACTAGAGGCGCAGTCCTTCGCCCATTTGTCGCGGCTGCAGCAGCTGTCCATTCAGTACTGCAAGCTGGGCAAGCTGGGTCGCCAGGTGCTCGACGGTCTGGAGCAGCTGCGAAATCTCACGCTGCGCACCCACAACATTCTGTGGCCGGCACTGAACTTTGAGATTGAGGCGGATGCGTTCGCTGTGACCAAGCAGCTGGAGAGATTGGATTTGAGCTCGAACAACATATGGTCCCTGCCGGATAACATATTCTGCGCGCTGTCCGCCTTGTCCGCACTGAACATGAGCGAGAACCGCCTGCAGGATGTCAACGAGCTGGGCTTCCGGGATCGCAGCAAGGAGGCGCCCAGCTCCACAGAGTCCAGTCCCAGCTCCAGCTCCAGCTCCGTCTCCACCACCGAGGCGGGCAGACGTGCCGTCAGCTCGTGCTCATTGGATCTGGAGCTGCTCGATGTCAGCTTCAATCACTTTGTCCTCCTGCCCGCCAATGGGTTTGGCACGCTGCGCCGCCTGCGCGTGCTCCACGTGAACAATAATGAGATCTCGATGATTGCGGACAGGGCTTTGAGTGGCCTCAAGAATCTGCAGGTGCTCAATCTGAGCTCCAACAAGATTGTCGCCCTGCCCTCCGAGCTGTTCGCGGAACAGTCCAAGACCATCCAGGAGGTCTATCTGCAGAACAATTCCATCAGTGTGCTCAGTCCGCAGCTCTTCTCCAATCTGGACCAACTGCAGGCGCTGGACCTGTCCTTCAATCAGATCACCTCCACGTGGACGGATCGCAACACGTTTGTCGGACTCATACGTCTCGTCCTGCTGAATCTCTCGCACAACAAGCTGACCAAGCTGGAGCCGGAGATCTTCAGCGATTTGTACACGCTGCAGATACTCAATTTGCGGCACAACCAGCTGGAGAACATTGCCGCGGACACCTTTGCGCCCATGAACAATCTGCACACGCTGCTCCTCTCCCACAACAAGCTGAAGTACCTGGACGCCTATGCGCTGAACGGGCTCTATGTGCTGTCGCTGCTCTCGCTGGACAACAATGCGCTGATTGGCGTGCATCCGGATGCGTTCAGGAACTGCAGCGCGCTGCAGGATCTGAATTTGAATGGGAACCAGCTGAAGACGGTGCCGCTGGCGTTGAGGAATATGCGCCTGCTGCGCACCGTGGATCTGGGCGAGAACATGGTCACCGTGCTGGAGGAGAACGCCTTCAAGGGTCTGGGCAATCTGTACGGGCTGCGTCTGATTGGCAACTATTTGGAGAACATAACGATGCACACGTTTCGCGATCTGCCTAGCCTGCAGATACTGAATCTGGCCAGGAATCGCATAGCTGTCGTCGAGCCGGGCGCCTTCGAGATGACCTCCAGCATCCAGGCGATACGCTTGGACGGCAACGAGCTGACGGACATCAATGGACTGTTCAGCAATATGCCCTCGCTGCTCTGGCTGAATATCTCGGATAATCGGCTGGAGAGCTTCGACTATGGGCATACGCCCAGCACGCTGCAGTGGCTCGATCTGCACAAGAATCGGCTCGGGCTGCTGTCGAATCGCTTTGGGCTCGATGCCGAGCTGCGTCTGCAAACGCTCGACGTGAGCTTTAATCAGCTGCAGCGCATTGGCCCCGCCTCCATACCCAATTCCATAGAGCTGTTGTTTCTGAACGACAACCTAATCACGACTGTGGATCCGGACACGTTTATGCACAAATCGAATCTGACTCGGGTGGACTTGTATGCGAATCAGATCAACACGCTCGACATTAAATCCCTGCGCATTCTGCCCGTCCAGGAGCAGCGTCCGCTGCCCGAGTTCTATATTGGCGGCAATCCCTTCACCTGCGACTGCAACATCGACTGGCTGCAGAAGATCAATCACATCACGTCCCGCCAATATCCGCGCATCATGGACCTGGAGACCATCTACTGCAAGCTGCTCAACAACAGGGAACGCGCCTATATTCCGCTGCTGGAGGCGGAGCCCAAGCACTTCCTGTGCACCTACAAGACGCACTGCTTCGCCGTCTGCCATTGCTGCGAGTTCGATGCCTGCGACTGCGAGATGACCTGCCCCACGAACTGTACGTGCTTCCACGACCAGACCTGGTCGACCAATATAGTCGAGTGCTCCGGCGCCGGCTACTCGCAGATGCCGCGCCGTGTTCCCATGGACACCACCGAGCTGTATATCGATGGCAATAATTTTGTCGAGCTGGCGGGTCATTCGTTCCTCGGACGCAAGAACCTGGCCGTGCTCTATGCGAACAACTCGAATGTGGCGCACATTTACAATACCACGTTCAGTGGACTGAAGCGTCTGCTGGTGCTGCATCTGGAGGACAATCACATTGTCTCACTGGAGGGCAACGAGTTCCACAATCTGGAGAATCTGCGCGAGCTGTATCTGCAGTCGAATCGCATTGCGAGCATTGCCAATGGCAGCTTCCAGATGCTGCGCAAGCTGGAGGTGCTGCGCCTGGACGGCAATCGCCTGATGCACTTTGAGGTGTGGCAGCTCGCCTCGAATCCGTATCTCGTCGAGATCAGTCTGGCCGACAATCAGTGGAGCTGTGAGTGCGGCTACCTGTCGCGCTTTCGCAACTATCTGGCGCAGAGCTCCGAGAAGATTGTCGACGCCGCCCGCGTGAGCTGCATCTACAACAATGCGACCAGTGTGCTGCGCGAGAAGAACGGCACCAAGTGCACGCTGCGCGACGGAGTCGCCCACTATATGCACACCAATGAGATTGAGGGCCTGTTGCCGCTGCTCCTGGTGGCCACGTGCGCCTTTGTGGGCTTCTTTGGCCTCATCTTCGGGCTGTTCTGCTATCGGCACGAGCTCAAGATGTGGGCGCACTCCAACAGCTGCCTGTTGACCTTCTGCTATCGCTCGCCCCGCTTTGTGGACCAGCTGGACAAGGAGCGACCGAATGATGCCTACTTTGCCTATAGCCTGCAGGATGAGCATTTCGTCAATCAGATTCTGGCCAATACCCTGGAGAGCGAGATTGGCTATCGGCTGTGCCTGCACTATCGCGATGTCAACATCAACGCCTACATCACGGACGCACTGATTGAGGCCGCGGAGAGCGCCAAACAGTTTGTTTTGGTGCTATCCAAGAACTTCCTCTACAACGAGTGGACACGCTTTGAGTACAAGAGTGCGCTCCACGAGCTGGTGAAGCGACGCAAGCGTGTCGTCTTCATACTCTACGGGGATCTGCCGCAGCGGGATATCGATCTGGATATGCGGCATTATTTGCGCACAAGCACCTGCATCGAGTGGGATGACAAGAAGTTCTGGCAGAAGCTGCGTCTCGCCCTGCCCCTGCCACATGGCAGAGGCAACAATAATAAGCGCGTGTCCGGCTGCCTGGCCGCACGCACCTCCTCGGTGAATATGTATGCCACGGCGCACGAATATCAGTCGGGCGTTGGGGGCGTGCCCGTGCCAGTGCCCGCAGCAAGGATCGCGGACAAGCTGTACGCGGACTGCAGCAGCAACAACTATGCCACAATCAATGAGTGCGGCGCCCGTGGCTACAAGCCCATACCCACATCCGCAACGGCTGCGGCAGCTGCCTGCAAATTCAACACTATGAATCCGCTGACCAAGAAGCAGCGCGAGCTCAGCATCGCGGGCATGGCCAAAACGCTGGAACATCATCCGCACCAGCAGCAGCCGCAGCAGCAGCAGCAGCACCGACGCAGTCAGCACGAGTACGCGGTGCCCGCCTATTTGGCAGCTGGCCAGGCGCCCGCCTACGACAGCGTCGACTATGCCAAGCAGCAGCAGCTGCAGCTGAGGGGCAGCAGCAACTGCGAGTGCATAGGCACCGCCAAGCGCTCCGTTAAGAGTCAGGCATCCTCGGCTGCGGCTGCGGCGGCGGCGGCGGCGAGCGTGCTGCCCAGCTCGTTTAGCTCGAACTTTGTGCCGCCCGCCATCAGCGCCGGCGCCTACAACTGCAAGAAGCCCTGCAATTGCAATGCGGACGACGAGCTGCTCTGCGGCTGCGGCGGGCTGGAGAGCGGCACACAGAGCAGCGCCACGATGAGCAGCAGCAGCAACAACAGTCGCCAGCCGGAGCTGACGCATTACGAATCGAATTTGAGTCTCAATGAGCTGGACGATGGCGGCGCCAGCAAGCCGCTGCATGATCTGTGGGCGTAACCGAGCCAAAGGGCGGGGCGTGACCAGTTCGAACAACCAGTGAATTTATAAGCAAGGCAAACTAACTAAACTAAAACTAAAACTTACACTTAAACTACAACTTAAACTAAAATTAAAAGTAAACTAAACTTAAATTAAAGGCAAGAGCGGAGAGAAGGAAAGCATAGCATACATTTGGGGGCAGTGGAAGAGACTGATATTTTTAGTTGTTTGAAATAAATTTGACTTAGCCTGTACATAATACCCACGACTTAAACAATTGATATTCTAACACGTTCGCTAATTTATTGCATTGTATAAATATATAAATATAAATCTATATATATACATATATATATATAAAGTATAAAAGGAAATTCATTTAGCCTAGGCATTTGTACATACAAAGAACTACAACTTAAATTATTAAAGCATTAATTATATTTAAAATAAAAATACCATTGAAAACAACTGCAAAAATAAATCAATAAAATATAAATTTGTTCAATAAACCATAAACAAACAAATACAAAAAATACAACTTTTATTTGCCATGCAAAAAGTATGTCAGGCATAAAACCAAAAAAATAAAAATGATATATATATATATAAAATTGCATTTTTTACAGCAGTGCAAAAATGGAAAGTAATAGTACTCCATATATATATATATATTTAAAATAGACCTGAGACATAGTAAATGGACAAAATCCAAGTCAGCCAAGAGAACTAAGAAAAAACACACGCAGGAATCCGCTTTAAAGGATTCGAACTACGAGCCCAGAGACAGACACAGTTAGCCAGCCGTTCAGGCAAATTAATTAGCATGTAAGGAAATTGTTTGATAAAAATCAAACAATTAAACAGAGTAAAAAAAAATATGTGAAAAATCGAGAAAAATAAGCAAATAATAAATAAATACACAACAATGCAAGGCAACATAATAGATGCGATGAAAAAATAATAATATAATAAAAATATTATTATTAATAGCTGACACTCAACGAATGCAAAAATAAATATGATAGTAAATCAGCAACACACACACGCACACACACACGCACACACAGACGCACACACAGACGCACACTCGTCCTGGCTATGCGATAATGACGCCAGCCTGACGCCGTTGTTGATAACAATTAAGCTTACGAACCGCAAACAATGAACCAAACTGACTACCGAACCAAATGCCACAACGCACCCAACTCAACCGAATGGCGAAACGCATGACACCTGGCCACAGCACCTGTTACGAATACGCTTAATTTGGGCATAATTAAAAGGTTTTAAGTAGCTCTTTTTTAATTAAATTTAATTGCAATGCTATTTTTTTTATTTTTAGATTCTAAGTTAATTTGCATTCCATTTTAATCGTTTATATTAGATATAAATAATTAAAGATTACTTTATTAATATTTAATTACATAATTTCGATATTATAAATATTTGTTTGGCTGGCTCCAGGTCCGGAGTTTTTTTATTTAACGTAAATATCTATAATATATTTATTTCTTTTTAAAACATGTTTTTTTTACCTTTCGACTTAATAATATATTTAATTAATTATTTATCACATATATATAAATATTATGGTATAAAAAAAGTGTTTTTTATGTAATAAATATATGTATAGAATAATTTAAAATTCTCTAGTTTAATCACAAGCAATGAAAGCCTAATTAATTATTGATATAAAATATTGTACATTACATTTTTCTTATTTAAGAGCATCATTTATCTAAAATGCAGCTCTTAAAATAAGTTCAATTAATTAAATTTTACTATTTGCTTAACAAAATGTGATAGTAAAGCGAGGACTCGTCATGTGTCATAAAGTAGGCGAACTCTCTTAATGTCAGAGTATTCAAAAGCAGACCAACATTTTTATTAACACATTTCCGATATGCATTGTTTTTTATGCAGTCGGTTGAATTTATGTTATTTTCAGTTATTTCTTTGTTTTGGTCGCTTCGTAAATTGATTGAAGAAACTGTCGGAATTTGCAAAACATTAAAAAACAAAAAAAAAGACAGCAACAACAACAACGAGGACAGCTACACAAAAAAAAAAAAACAAAAAAACAATGAGACGACCTTTTTTATGCCGTTCATGTCTCATACAAAGCATTTAATGAAATTATTTAATGGCATGCCATTAAAACAACAAAAGATACAACAACAGCAACAATAATAACAACAATATATGTAGCAGTTCGCAGGCATTATTGTTGATTGAATTTTCGCGGCGTTGTGGGCGTGGCAGGCGCAGAAGGCAAATGCAAACATATTTAAAAAGTGAAAGAAAAAAACCCAAAAGGCAAAAAAACAAACAAAATCAGACACACACACAGAGACACACGCACATATGAATAAATTATATTTTGCGCATGCATGAATTCGAATTGTACATATATAAATTCACACACGCATGCATATAAATAGTATATATATATATATATATATACATATACGCATTGTATTTACAACTGCCAATAAATTAAATACGAGAAGATAAAAATAAAACAAAAAACGTTTCAAAACATTCCGAAAAGAATTTAAATGCAAGCAAAGCTATTAAAAAAAAAAAAAGAAAACCAAAATCATTTGAGATACTAAATACAAAGGCATATATACTAGCATTTTAATTACAACATAACAAATGAGCCATTGTACATTAAAAATTTGGATTTTTGTTTAAATTGCATAAAGACAAGTGCTGCAGCTGCAGTTGCTGCATTAGAAAGTTCTATGCGATCTTTAGCTAAATTTAATCAAACACAGAGAACAAAAACTTTCACTCGTCGTACATAACAAATTTTACATTCTTGCAAAAACTATCCAATTTTAAACTTTAATAACGAAATGAAGAGCTAGTTGCCAGCTTCGGTGCACCGAAGATTGAATGCCCTTGCAAAAGAGAATATAATAAGTGCAGTAATCGATTCTTAAGCAAACGCTTTCCAAAAGTTTAAATTAAATCTTTTTTTACATAACTTTCATTCGTGCATTCGGCATAGCTTCATTTGTGCAAGGGTATTTAATTGTCTAATATACATATTATATAGAAAGAAAACATTTTTTACTCTAAAGTTAAACATTTTGATTGTTTTACTTTCATTTCACATATTTCTAATTGCCCACAAAAGTATGCAACGAATTGAGCAAGAAGCAGCAGCTAATAATAATTATAATGATAATTCAATATTATAAGATTTTGGGTTCCTAAAGAAGCCACTTTTGCAATTATTACTTTAATATATATATAAATATATAGTACTAAATTATAAAAAGCAAAGCAAATGAGCAAAACTTCTGTTTTTTTTATGTAAACATGGCCCATTATTTAGTTTGTAAGAACAAATTTATTTTAAATAATCGCAAAGCAGTTGCAAGCTATGCAACAAAAATACAGCGCAGTAAGAAATGGAGAAAAAAAAAAACAAAAGAAGACAAAGGGAAAAAATCAAGCAACAATAAACAAATTTATTTCAAAAATTTAATTCCATTAATGTGTGTTTACTTTCGGAAATTGTGTGTGGCAAAAGTCTAATAGGGTGATATATATATGGCTCCGGCTTTATCTGATATTCTTTCAACAGATAAAAGCTACTCTTAAATACAGTTTAAGATGAAATGAACTTCTTTTCCAGAAGTCCTTCAACTATAAATTAAACATAACAAAAAGCCAGCATAAAATTCTTTCTACATGGTCCTTTCATGCGAGCCGCCAGCTGTGGAATTTAGTAAACCTTTTACTTTTCGAATTCCTAGAATCAGGCAAAAGCATGTTATTTTAATCTATGCGCAACGCTTACTATGTATTCAAGGACCTGAATTATTAAGATACCAGTTAATTTACATTCCCTTTAAGAAGCTTCAAGTATGCTTATAATTTCTATGGATATTTCATTGGTGTAGAAAAGTATCTTCTGATGTATAGAACAAAGTGCAGCTGCAGCAGCTTTTAAAAGCACAATTCATATATATATTTGCATATCTTAGGCATTTTAATACAGAATCAGTTCATTATGAAAAATCAAGTTATTCTCTTTATGCGCTTTTCCTTTTGCAGCCTTTTGAGCCTCTTCATAGTATTTCCATCAATTTGCATAATGCGATTGAATCTTTTTTTGTTCATGGCATTCGCAGGCAGCAAATTGTTCGCTGGCTCAAAAAGTGCGTACATTTAATCAACTTTGTGAGTGTATATATATTATATATATTCATATGTATATGCATGTGTATATATATTATTAACTGTAAACAGTTTGGCATTGAATGCACACACAGACACACGCACATTAATGAACTCTGCCACTTAACACAACCACAAGCAATTCATATTCATATGAAAAGTGCTATACAAAACGCACGTTCAACTGTGCATCCATGATTGTCTCCCTCTCCCTCTCCCTCTCCCTCCCCGCAGCCGGCACCCACTCAACCGCCCGCAGCAATCCCTGAGGCAGGCCGCTTGTGCGGACTGTCCATGGCTGGCTGTCCACTTGGTCCTCCTGCTGACCGTGGAGGTGTCGACTGCTAGAGCCCGTCGAGTGGATGCGGCAGCTTGGCACGCACTTAACAACCTGATGCGATAGGTGAGCGGGAGGGGAGGGGAGGGGAGTGTGGGTGTGGGTGGTGCGGTGTCTGTTTCAGTGTAGGCGTAGTTGGTGCCTATTGTGGAGGCGTTATCCGACAGGGGATAACATGAACTATGCATGCAGCTCAGCGCCGGATTAAGCTGAACACAAAATTTAATTTCATTTAATTGCTTTTCGCAAAAGTCCATTTAAATTATAATGCGCACAAAATCATTAAAGGGAACGGCATCAAAGAGGATATTAAAGGGTGCAGCGGGGTGAATAGGGCATGAAGCAGTTGACGCTGGCATTCATGGATGCATATTTGTGGGGCATACACAAACACACACACATACACACACTGAGAAACACACACACACACACACAGACAGTTGTCGAATGGTTGCATTCCTTTCATTTTGCTGCAATTAGACTGAATTTGCAACATAAACAAAAGCCGTGGAACGAGGCAGATGCGTGTGGCAGTCGGTTGCGGGGGCAGCTAGCTGATAATTTATGTAGCATAGCAATAAATTTGTGCATTGCATTTTCTTTTTTTTGGTTTTTTGGTTGTTGTTGTCGTAGTTTATTAACGGAATGCAATTAGGGAAATTTGTCAGTTAATGGCGTCGAGCAGCTGATAAATAAGCCTCTCAATTTAATGCATTTTAGCAATAAATAATTTTCAGCATAAATTGTACAACCGAGAAATGTGAAATTAATGCGTTTGCAATGCGAACTCATTAATAAATGGCTAAAATTAAAAGCATATTTTTTAGGCCATAATTAATTGCAGTCAGCAGTTTAGAAAACTAGGTCTCTAAGAGCCCTTGAGGCAGCTGCTGCTGCTGCTGCACAAAATGAACAACGGCCCAAAACCAAATAAATAGGCAACAATTAAGTGCTGGACAAAAATGAAAATAAAACCAAAAAAAAAAAAAAACTAAAAACAAAACAGTTTTAGCCGTAATTACAATGGCTGGCTCAAAATTGCAGTCAAGTTGAGCAATTACCAAAAAGGAATTGTTCAATTGTTGTATTTTTCTCAATGTAGCAAAGCCTTGACAATAGCCAGAATGGGGCGGGGGGGCAATAGCGAAAGGGGCAGAGGAAAGAATAGGAAGAGAGTGAGAGAGAGAGAGCGAGAGAGAAATACACAATCTCACGCGAGCAAGCCTTGACAATAGCGGCGTAAGAAAAAGAGGAAAGAATAGGCAGAGAGTGACAAAGATTTAGACAGGGAGAGAAAGAGAGCGAAATACACAAGTCTTGTATTTCTTATGGTTTCAAGAACACAAAGGGTTTCCTCATTAGAGCATGGCTAATAAACTTATCCTGGGGATTCGAACCCTACAATTCATGCATAGTATGCTTACTTGTACATAGGGAAAAGATTAAGTTCTAGCTTAATAATAGAAATGATAGATTTAGTATTTATTAAGCCAAAGCCAATTTGATGCTGTCAAATATTTGGCTGCAAACGAAATTAATAAATCACTCAGTTGGCTGACACCGTTCAATCAATTAAGTCAGCTGCAACAAATTGAGTCCAGGTAAAGCTGATTGTTTACAACACACATATCCTATCTTTGACACTTGTTCTTGCTCATCTCATCAACTTCATTCGATACATATATTTTTTTGGCATGCTGCCTTTTTTCTGTCCTTTTCTCATCATCAATTTCGATGTGAACTCATTTGATAAAGTGAAATTCCGTGACGCACTATCTGATGGGGTCAAAATTGTGGGCACACAAGGCACAAGGCGCACACCGGCAGCGCTTTATGTGGCTTGTTTATGTCATGTTCACAGTTTCGTTTTGGTTCAAAATTAAGTCTGAGCAACTAATTATGGCTGGTGCTTATGTTTTATGCTTACGTTTGCTTAATTGTAAATTATAAGCTCATAATTCAGAGCGGACAAACAGCGGCAGCAACAGCCGCAGCAGCAGCAGCAGGCGAAATCATACCATATGAAGCACATTTTAATACTCCCTGGTCACACATCAGCCACGCCCCTGCGCCCACACAGTGGCAGGAAGTTCTCTTTGTCTTGAGCTCTTTATTTCAGTCGCTTTGTTGCTTGTTCTCAATAAAAATCTCATTCGCTGACGCATAACTTTTAGTTTTAATTAGTTGTATTATCTCCCTTGTTGCCTGCTAATTGCTTTATTGCTTGCCTCTGCATTCTCGATAATACACTGTTTCGGGGGCATGTCCTTGGCACCGCCTTGTAGTTCGCCGTTTGAAATCTTTTTGTCGCAACTTTATCAGCATGTCCCCGTTGACATTTATTGATTTTTGTCGTCCCTTTGCTGCTTGAAAAATGAAAACAAAAATCTGCCAAACAACAACAACAATAAATCGAGTCAGCTGGCAATTCATAAACCCCATCAACATCAGCAACAACAACAACATTATTCTGACCTACATATGCTCGCTGCTTGACTCTGAATCTGACTCGAATCTTGGGCGTCTGTCCTTCCGATAGCGCCACTGTCGAGACTCCCTGCTCATGTCAGAGAAAACAAGAAGCAATCTGTGGCAAAACTCATAACGCCGAAGGTTGGATACACTAAAGACTCATTATCATTATCATTATCATTATCATTATCATTATCATTATCATTATCATTATCATTATCATTATCATTATCATTATCATTATCATTATCATTATCATTATCATTATCATTATCATTATCATTATCATTAAATTATCATTATCATTATCATTATCATTATCATTATCATTATCATTATCATTATCATTATCATTATCATTATCATTATCATTATCATTATCATTATCATTATCATTATCATTATCATTATCATTATCATTATCATTATCATTATCATTATCATTATCATTATCATTATCATTATCATTATCATTATCATTATCATTATCATTATCATTATCATTATCATTATCATTATCATTATCATTATCATTATCATTATCATTATCATTATCATTATCATTATCACTATCATTATCATTATCATTATCATTATCATTATCATTATCATTATCATTATCATTATCATTATCATTATCATTATCATTATCATTATCATTATCATTATCATTATCATTATCATTATCATTATCATTATCATTATCATTATCATTATCATTATCATTATCATTATCATTATCATTATCATTATCATTATCATTATCATTATCATTATCATTATCATTATCATTATCATTATCATTATCATTATCATTATCATTATCATTATCATTATCATTATCATTATCATTATCATTGTCATTGTCATTATCATTGTCATTGTCATTGTCATTGTCATTGTCATTGTCATTGTCATTGTCATTGTCATTGTCATTGTCATTGTCATTGTCATTGTCATTGTCATTGTCATTGTCATTGTCATTGTCATTGTCATTGTCATTGTCATTGTCATTGTCATTGTCATTGTCATTGTCATTGTCATTGTCATTGTCATTGTCATTATCATTATCATTATCATTATCATTGTCATTTTCATTGTCTTTATTATTATTATAATTCTCATTATTATTATAAATATAATTATTATATTTTTTATGGCTATTATTACTACGTATGCTTACATTGAGCTGGAGTTCGATCTTGGATCCCCTAAATAGATATATGCGGCAATATTTTCAATTGATATTAAAATCCAATATGCCAACACATATAAAAATCAGTTTAATTGTTCTTAATTTAAGTTCTTTAAATATGGGTTGCAAATTCTTGATCGGATCAGCATACTTTATGGGAAAGGGCATGCGAAGCCACAGGATATATGTTTTTTTGGGTTTGTCGACTCGCCCCGGCCGTCTCGTATTTTATTTTATCGCCAATTTTGGCGCATTTTCGCATGGGGTTGGCACAGGCACACACCACACCCTCTTTGCTTAGCTAGCCCCCCGTAATCCCTTGGCGTCGCTTTAGCTACTATCGACAAAAGATTTGGAGGCAACTTTGTGCGTTGCATGTCGCAAGTCGCTTTTAGTTTTTAGTTGTGTCTCGGGCATCCGTTGCGTCAAGTTTCGTTTCGTTTCAGTTTGTTTGTTTGTTTATTTGTTTCGCTATGCTTTGGTTTGCTTTGCTTTGCGTATGAGTGCGTTGTCGTCTTTGGCACAAGTTGTGTCCTGCCACGCCCACCGTCGGGAGCGCGCGCACACACACACACACTTGAGGACCAAAAGTCAGCGTACTCTCATTTCATTCACAAGCAATTTATTCGTCCATTAGACGACGATACGGCGGCAAGGCGAGCGTTTGTCCTGCCCTTCTAGGATTACAGCTGCTGAGCTAAGTGAGTGTGTGAGAGTGTCTGCGTGTGTAACACTCTGTGTCTGTCTGTGTATACGTGTGTGTGTGTGTGTGAGTTTGTTTTGCTTTTATTTATTCTCTGTTTTTGCTGGCCGTTGTCTCGTGTACTCTTTGTTACGCTTAAGTGTGCGTATATATAAATATATGTGTGTGTGTGTGTGAGTTAGTGAGTGTGTTAGGATTTCCCCTCCATGTGTCGTTGTGTAGTGTCTAAATAAGTTGAGAGTCAACTTACAAAGTAAACCAAAGATTCTTAATTGGAATTTTACAAATTCGTTGGCTCCTGCTTTTTACATGTGGATGTGTGTGTGTGTGTGTGTATGCGACTGCCTGTGCCTGTGCTTGCGTCTGTGTGTGTGTGTGAGTGTGTCCTTGTCCTGCCGCTGGGCTGCTCAAATAACTTATCGCTAGCATAGTTGCATATATGAAAAATGAAGGCATGAAGGCAAAAAAAAATAAAATAAAAATAAAATAAAAACAACAACGCATAGAAAGTAAAACTTAAATAAGTATATGTAACTTATAGGGTAGGTTTGCCCAGCCGGCAAGGGTGTGTGCGGGGTGTGTTGCCCCGCAGCGATAAGTGAAAAATTTCTCCGTCTTTTGAGCAAGGATTACAAATTTGCAGCATCTTGAGTTTTTGTCTAATTCGAAGGGTTTGCTTGCTGGCAGCGAGGGTAAGAGTTGGGGGTTTATTTCTACGCTTATCCTATGTGAAGTTCCCTTCTGATGTATGTGTGTGTGTGTGTTTTTGCATGTGTGTGTGCGCATGCCGACCGTAGGATTGACTTGGATTTACACCAGGCAACAACGTGACAGCTGAGGGAACCCTTGAAGGTTTCGTATGCCTTAGATTGATCGAAGAGCTTTGCGACATAAGCTGCCAGAGAGTGTCGCGTGGAAATAAGAATCGGCATTGGGTTACAATAAATGACAAAGGTTTACGTGTTATCTGAATAGGGTAGGTCACAGTCGCTAATCTGATTAGAATTATGCCTGAGCTGGGCTTAAGATGGATATAAACTAGTGGTGCTTTCTAATTTCCATAACAATTCAATTATATTTTGTTCCAATACAAAAACTTAAACTTTAATTTATTTAAATATTTTTTTTTTTAATTTTCTAATTTCTATTATAGAATTTGAATCCAGTTGCTTTGAGCTTTCTATCCTACTTTCCCCATTTTGAGCTGCTTATTAGATAACTTCCAACTGCTTTAACTAAGCCCAGCTAAGAGCTTTAAAGAACATGCTATAGAAGTATGTCATCTTCTTATCCCACAGCATGCAACAGAGCGGCAAGGCTCAAGGCTCGACAAATGGACAAAGAATAAGAATGCCTAGCAGAGCAGATCCTAACTTACTCTGGCCTAATGTTATTGTTAACGGCTTAATGGAGCATTCCATCATGGGGATAGATGTAACTTCTACTCATCCTGCAGCCTCCAGCCAGCGTGGAAACAGCAATAATAAAGATTATACACGGGCAATAATTACTAGATATCCCTGTTGTTGTTATGTTTGTCCTGTAGAACAGCTGGCAGAGACGCAGTCGCCTGTCGTCCTGGCAAGCAGCTTCTACTTGTCCTTGCCGCTGGCTTCGTCTTTCAGCAGCGCCTTTTTACGCTCGAGGTTTCGCGGCTCGTTTGCGTTGCGCACTGTGTGTGTGTGTGTGTGTGTATGGGTGTGTGTGCTGGTATGTGTGTGATTCAGGACCATCGTAATATGCACCTAATCCTTTTTACAAAATCATAATCACACAAAGCACGGAGCGTAATCACAGCAACGCAGCAGCAGCAGCAGCAGTAGTTGTAAAACCAGCAACAGCAGCATCAGGATAAGCAGCAAGGACTTTGCGCGCTGGGTGCCCCTTTTCCACTCTTTCACTCTTCCCCTCTTGCAACTGCTCTCTTCTAACATTCGCTTAGTTCGCTACTTTCAGTTTTAATGCCTTTAATACCAGTTTCCATAACTCGTGCGCTCACTGGGGCGCACAAACCCAGCAATTAACGCCAACAACGACCCCATTCTGGACAAGAGGGCGCATAGTGTGGCGGCCCTGTGTGCCAGGGTTGCCAAGCATCGATATTCGCATAAAGGACGCAGCCTTGAAACCCCAAAGCCCAGAGCAGACCAGACCAGACCAGGACTGAAGAGAACAGAACAGAACGGCACATAACAGACCATCAATTAATCAAAGGCCAGACAACAGCTCAACCTCAGTCACGACTCAACTCTTTATTTTTGTTCTCTTCTGTTTTTCGCTAGGGAAATCCAAAACCAAAAAGGGGTTTTCCCTTTACTCGCCTAATCAAGCGCGCAATAACGAAAAATTATAAATTGATATAAATTTTTAAAAAATGAATTGCGCGCTCC